>NC_087108.1:13299654-13599654 GCF_963855985.1 Ostrinia nubilalis
GAGCTGTCCATTGAGGAGAGTGAAACCAATTTAATTGATTTAATAATGCTTTAGGAGTTACAGGTCGCGATATTACATCTGCAGGATTTTCATTTCCATTAACATGATGCCAAATTTTTGCGTTGAGTTTCGAATTAATTTCAGTAATTCTATTCGCAACAAATGTGTGAAATTTGTACGCGGGAGAATGTATCCACGTGAGAGTGACAGTCGAGTCTGAAAATGCGTAAATTGAGTTAACAGGATAACGATTCTCTATACTATCGCGAACCGATAATAAAAGATTTGTCAAGAGCAGCGCTGCGCACAGTTCAAGCCGCGCAAGAGATATTTTCTTTAAAGGCGCGACGCGCGATTTGGATGCGATAAGAAAGACTTCACCGGGTGAATCTGCATCAGAGCTCACGCGCACATAAACTACAGCTCCGTAGCATACTTCGCTGGCGTCCGCGAAGCCCATGATAGCGACGTGACAACCCGCGGTGATTCCTATGTGACGAGGTATTTTTAATTGCGATAAATAGTTAATCTCACTATCAAACCGATTCCATTTATTTTTTATTGAGTCTGGAACTGGCTGATCCCATTCAAGTTCGCGCTGCCATCATTCTTGAATTAAAAGTTTGAGAAACGCTGTCACAGGGCCTAGCAAACCCAAAGGGTCGAATAATCTAGCGGTTGCGGAGAGAATCGTGCGTTTTGTGCATTGGTCAGAGTTAGTAGAGTTAATTTTGTAAAGAAAAACGTCATCATTTGGAAGCCACTGCATGCCTATGATTTTTGTCGTAATTTCTGAGTCAGTGTCAAAATCGACGAGCTGTGGATTTTTATGCGAATCGGGAATCTTATTTAAAAGCTCAGGGTTGTTCGAGATCCACTTAACCATTTTAAACCCCCCGGCCATGAACATCTTAACCATTTGATGGTAAGATTGTTCAGCTTTTTCTAACCCGTCCATCGATGAGACATAATCGTCCATATACATACAGGATTGAGCTTCAGACGCGGCGATAGGATAATTCGCGCGCTCGTCCTCAGCGAGTTGGCGAACGACACGCATAGCGAGGTAAGGCGAGCTAGAAACGCCAAAAGAAACCCTATTGTATTGATAAGTATCAATCGGTGATTCAGGATCAAATCGAAATAATATGCGTTGAAACGGGTGGTGATTTTGATCAAGCTTTACACAGAAATACATCTTTTCAATATCAGCAGATAAAGCGACTGAGAAAATGCGTAAGTTAATTAAAAGATCAAAAATATTACTTTGTAAGTTTGGGCCAGTGTAAAGAACATCATTTAACGACTTTCCAGAGGTTGTTTTACAACTTGCATCTAAAACGACTCGAGTTTTTGAAGTGAGTTTATCTGGTCGGTATACTGCATGATGAGGTATATAATAATTTGGAGTATTTTCCTCTGAATTCGATGCGTTTTCGACTTTTGACAGAAAACCGCGATCGATACAGTCTTGAATATTTTCATTATAGTTAGTGCGTAAGCCCGGAGTTGAGTCTAACTTTTTCTCTAAGTTATAGAAGCGACGCCTAGCAGTAAAGTAAGAATCGCCGAGTTCTGATGGGTCGAGTTTAAATGGCAAAGAAACTGTATAAGTCCCAGAGTCGTCGCGAGAATGAGTTGATTGGAAAATGTTTTCACATATTTCCTCGTCAGGGCTGATGTGTCTCTTAGTAGGTACACTTTCAAGCTCCCAAAAGCGTTGCGTGAGTGATTCTAATGAGTGCGAGTCTACATTGCAAAAGAATGCTTTATTATCATTGCGTGAATGAGCTGAGTAGCACTGAGCGCGTCCCATAGCGAGATATCCGAGCGTGGTTTCGATGGCGATGACAGAGGATTGCGGTGAAGTTATTTTATTACTACCTAAAAGAAGCGGGAATATCTCATTGCCTAACAAACAATCGATTTCAGCAGGGATATCGAAGCTGTCATCAGCCATAGGAAGACCTTGTAAATGTGATAACTGGGTTATGTCAACCTTTACATTAGGTAAATAATCGGTTATTGTATCAATGACGCGTGCGTTAATTGTGTATTTACACCTGGGATCAAAGCGTGAGGCAATTGTGAAAGATACATATCCTAGCGACACACTTTCAGACTGACCTATGCCCTTAATAGTGGTAGGTAGCGGATTGACTTTTAAGTTCAGTCGCGCACAACATTTATTTGTGATAAAGTTGCTCATCGAACCTGTGTCTAGAAACACGCGTAATTTTTGACACGTCTTATTATTGTCATAAGTATACACTGACGCGGTGGGTAATAAGACCGTGGTACTAGATTCATCAGCGATCGACGGCGTGACTGCAGAAAGAGATACATTGTTGGTTGGCATCGATTGCAACGGCGGCGTGACCGGACCGGGCGCGGACATGGACGCGTCGGTCGGCGAAAGCGTCGCGCTGCAAGTCAGCTGCTGTGATGTCATAGGTCTATTCACGTTAAAGTTATCTATATGAATAAGAGTGTGATGTTTCCGTTGGCAAACTGAGCAACGATTTTGAGATCTGCAATCTTTAATGTTATGAAAGCCTAAACAATTGAGGCAAAAGTTACATTTAGTAACTAAAGAGTGGCGAGTTGGCGCATTTTTCGAGAGAAAATAACTGCATTTGAACAGGGCATGTTCAGGTTCCGTCTTACAAAGTTGACAATTCTTGCGTACAGAGGATGGAGTGTATGAGCCTTGCGAATTCGGTTGAGATTGGAAGTAATGTTGATTGGGTTTTACTCCAGAAGCTGTATTAGAAACAAACGACTGTGTCGGTTTCGAGTTTTTAGACTGCGATGCGAAATTCGTTTTATTATTAACGTACAGCTTATTCTGCGTAAAAGATGAGCGTAAAGAATGGATCTTATTCTGTTCTTTTATAAAAGTCTTGAGATCATTAAACGTAGGCATTTTTACGTGCTTAATGGATTGTTCAAATAAATTTAGAGTGTCTTTGTCTAATTTACTGAGAGCAATATGAGTCAAAATGAAATCGGAAAGGTCATCAATCTGTAAACGTCGTAAGGCAGCTTCAGCTGAGCAATACTGTTCCAAAAATTCATCTAAAGATTGCGATTTGAAGTTTATTAATTGTTCCAAATACATAGAGGCTTGTACTCTTATGTCTTGGTATTTTTCTAATAGGTTGTTCCAAATTATGTAATAGTTCTCACCAGTCGGTGGAATACCCGAACAAATTGTAAGTGCTTTTCCGGAAAGTTTTCCTATAAGGTATTGAGCCTTTTCACCTGGAGACAAACCAGTGTTCTCATGAATAAGCGTTTTAAAATTTTGGTAGAAAACGGGCCACTTAGAAGGGGCTCCGTCGAAAGAGACTAGTTCTAAAGGCGGTAATTTTTTTACGAAATCCTGTTTGCGACGCTCTGTGTTGGCCTTTAGTTGTGCGATGGAGCTTTGCACCGAAAGGATGTTACAGTACAAATCATCAAACGAGTTGAGTGCGGCAAATGTAGGTTTGAGTTCCTCATCATTTTTCATATAACACAAATTAAGTTCGTCAATAGTATCAAGAAAATCCGATCTTGTTTTTTCAATCGAATGCATGCGAGACATGAAAATTTGTTCAATCTGAGGGTCGGAGGCCTTTAGGCTGAGGTCGTATAGTTCCTGAACCCTCTGAAAAAGCGCTTCTTTTTTAGCTTCAAGCAAATTAATTTTGCGTTTTACTCCCTCCATTGTATTGTAGGTGAGCAAACACACGCACGAGAGCTAGCGTTAAAAAATGAGTTGAGTTGAGCGTATTTATTTATAATCCAGTAGGAAAATAAAATGCGTAGCGTATGTAAGCGAATTTGAAATTGAATTGAAATAAAATTTTAAAAGATTGAATTTAAAAAATATACGTGTTTACAAACAACGAGTTGACGTTTGAGTGAATAGCAATTTCTAGAATGTGCCAAATGTCAAACGAATCGAACTTTCCAGAAAGAATGTGTCAAACGAGCGAATTTTCTAGAATTTTCTAGAGAGTTGTCAAAATGACGGATGCGTGAAAATGTGTAGTTGTGATTTTCTGTAAGTGTAAAGGATAGGAAATGAACCATGCGGCTCGGTAGGACCAGAAAGGAGTTGTAGGAGATTGGGATAGGAACGGGATGGGATACCTTCGATTGAGCAGACTCCACAGGACGGTCCAAGCTTGGTTCTTCTTTCACTTTCACAAACACTTGAATTTTATTGAGATGAGTTTAGCGCGCGATTTGGGTTTATTTGAATTGGTTTATTTTGGATACTTATTTAGTAATTAACGCCCAGATAGGTAGGCGAAGCGGCGCGTTGCGATGCGAGAACGAGACTGAAGGTGGGAGGGAGAGGATAGGAAAAGGACTGTCAGAATGAGTGATAGAATAGTGTGACATGAGTTTGAAATGTATGAGGTTTTAATGCTGGCGCGTACACTATTATTATAATACTTTTTAAGTGTTTTCAGTTTAATGTTAGGTCATCATAATTAGATATCAAATTGGGACGCGCGTTATTTGACACAACTGAGCGAGCGACTCACGCGGAATTTGCCTTTTTATTTGTCACGGAGGAAATGCTTTCCGCACCGTCACCACTGCCTGGGGGAAAGGGTGGTATGTGGGACTCCTGGCTCTCTAAAAAAGACGGGGTATACCCATTAAAACCTCCGCGGCGTTCCGTCATCGCCCGAGTGGGAGTGTCGCGAGTATCCGGCCGTAGCCTACCTAAAGCTACAGCTCTTTAGCCACCACGTAAAGAAGAAGATGAAGAAGAACTGTGTCTTCCGCAGGTTCAGGCTGGAGCTGCAGCAGTACCAGCGCAAAGTAGTGCTGGCGGTCAAGAGGGGCTGGGACGGAGGTCGTTCTTCACGCCAGTGGAGCTTCTCCTCCGCCTTCCTCTACTCGCTCACCGTCATCACCACCATAGGTTGGTACTGTCAGGCTGTCTACTTTTACTGGTCGGGTTTTTATTCGCAGTGAAGCGTAGATCCTGGCTACATAAAGTTGCAGCAGTGCATGTGAGCAGTATAGCAATGCAAGTACGACAACATGCCTACGTACGGTGATCCTTTTTGGGTGTTTAATCTAGCAAGGATTCGCGATTGAGCAGTTACGCACGTGCATTTATAATGTTCTACAACTTTATAGAAATGGAAAAAAAGAAAAAATAAAGACCTGATAATGATAACGACGATAATCAACAGATTATTAATAGAATTATGTTAAATAATGGCTTTCATTACATGTTCACTACTTGATAATGTTTAGCTTGCAGTCCTATCGCCTGTAAATACATAATTATTATGTCAGCACTGTCACTAATTTTGATAGTATTGTTAGTTGCTTCAGAAAGTATAATAGAGTTTTTAACAGCTTCAATTTGTATTACACAGACTCGACGGAAACAACTTTAAGCCTTTGACACACAAGTTTCCAGAAAACTGTTCCCAAACAGTATGCAGTCATGCAACTGCTCCGACTTCGCAAGTATTCAAAATTCCTTTAGAGCGGGTCTAAGAGTCATTAGTCCGTGTGTCTGCGACGAGAACTTTAGACTTTCTACTTTGACACAACTTAAAATAGTACAGAAGGCTTACTCAGATTTTTAAGAGTAGGCGCACACATGTTTTTCGTCGGCCGATAGTTTAGTCGGGCAGTTGATCAGTATGGGCATGTATGGGAGTGCGATTCGATTTGGCCGATTCTTCATACAATTTTAAATCGGGCACAACTATCGGCCAACTAAAAATCAACGGTGTGCGCCTACTCTAATATAACACAATCGCGATGCCGATTCAATTTGGTACATAAGCAATAAAATATTCTGAGGTATTAACTTTGTGGCATGTTGTTAAACTAAATACTTAAATACGCTGTACTTAAAATCGCCTGTATTTTTAAAGAAAGTAGAAGTTTCTTTTTGGCACCAAATTGGAATTGGAAATTCAGTACCTGAATAAGTATTACATTATTTATTACTGAATAAGAAAATAAGAATAGCTACTGTTCTTATTTATATTGTAATTTTAATTCAGAGCTGATTCAAAGGAAATTTAGAGCAGTATGACGACTTTATATCGGGTCTTAATTGATAGTGAGTTTGCTTTTCGGTAAATATTCGACTTTGCGTTTGAAATGAGGCTTTTAAACGATAAGGTAGAAGAATAGTGGTAAGTCACGGATTTTAAGGTCTGTCTGCCTGATTCATGTGATTCATAATCATGTAGCTGACAATCAAATTACGCGCACTGTTTTCATTACTTGAAGGATGCCACAGACGCGCGCTGATGATGATGGCTGATGGTTTATTAATGAATATTATGAAATTGTATTTTTAAAACATAAGATATCAAGAAGTTAGCTGAAAGCGGCTGGATAAAATAATAGAATCGTGCTCTGCAGCGTTCCTTAAGGGGTGCTCACGTTAAGTAGTGGACTACCATTAGTTGAAAATGATGATCTATTTGCAGGCTACGGTCACCTGTCTCCAAGGACCGGCTGGGGCAAGGTCACCACCATCCTCTACGCTCTCCTGGGGATGCCGCTGTTCTTGCTGTATCTCAGCAATGTTGGTATGTTTAGTTTTTTACGTAGTTAAACGTTCACCCTTTCTACCCGGTATTTGTTCCTCCCTTATATGCTAAATAGGCAAAAACACAGGATAATAATTATGTATACTTCCTTCTATTTTATGTTTTGTTTGACAGGAGAGCTCCTGGCGCGGTGGTTCAAATGTTTGTATGCGCTGGTGTGTCTCTGCCGAGGATGTCCTGGGTTCACAAGGAGGAGGGTCGCACGGCTGCGGGCACAGGTAAAACACTCAAATCAATGGCAATACAGTTACCTCATAATTTTGAACTTTATTGCATTGTGTTAAGCACCCAAAAAATGAAAATGTAGACTTTCTTTTCTGATTGAGGGAATTGGTTCAAGGTGGAGATAAGTGACCCCGAGAGCATAGAGCGGCCGGCGCACTGGAGGGCGCGCTACTCCGACACCGAGCTCACGCCTGAGAGGTACCAGAGAGGGTATTATCCAAGGTAAACAATTTTTTTTATTGACCCACATAGTGTTGCTATAAATTAATTGATTCTCAAGTATGGAGTAGCGTCAATCTATATTCCAGATTGGTTTGGGATAAATGTAATTTAAATTCAAGCAATACTAAGCTTGTATCTAAAATAGAGTATGAAAGATTTGTTATCAGCTACGATTCAACCAATCATGTTTTAAACGCTAACTGCCAAATTATTACTGTTCCAATGGTACTCGTAGTCTCGTACAGTCATAGAGTTATTTTCATCCAGGAATATTACACAAAAAAACTCTTTTCTATCCTCTCAGAAGACCAGACTACCTCCGCAGTGCGTCTGCCCCGCAGCCCTGGGATCGACCCGATCGCTACGACCCGGGTGCTCGCTACGACCCGGGAGTACGCTACGACCCGGGCAGTCGCTACGACCCAGGAGTGCGCTACGACCCGGGCGTTCGCTACGACCCGAGCATTCGTTACGACCCGGGCGTAGATGGGTCGGCCGCGGGGCGTAGCGAGGACTCCGTCACCAGCGAATTTAGTTACGTCACATTCGATGCTCAAACCATCACCGTGCCGATTAGTGTGTGTATTTTTATATTGGTTGGGTAAGTAAAGTTTTAACAATCTATTACCTACAATAGTATTTTTTATTTTATGTAGATTTTTTTTCAATAAATATTTATTTATGTATTGTTTCAGTTACGTAATGTTTGGCTCAATGATTTTTGGGATGTGGGAGAAATGGGATCAATTGGACGGAGCCTACTTCTGTTTTATTTCACTCAGCAGGTAATTTCCATAATTCATTAGTAATTAATTTGTTACTCCTACTTATCCCGTGAGTATTGCAAATTAAGGAACAAAATTGGCGAACATCTTTACCCAACCCTCTTGTCTAGCGTGAGCAGTGAAGGCTACCTCCATTTGCTCAAGAGTAAATGCTCCTGCAATGGAAACTAATGGACCTGATGAATATTACGGCAGTTTATTGTCATCTTCATCAGAATCCACCCCCATCACTTAGATGGTTGGCAGTCCACAACAGTACGTTTCTCTAGAAACTTCCTGCCCCGTACAACCAAACTGTGGAATGGACTGTCGTCTGCGGTGTTTCCGGACGGATACGACCTGCAAGCTTTCAAGAGGAGAGCGTATCTTTACCTTAAAGGCCGGCAACTCACCTGTAACGCCCCTGGGTCTGCGGGTGTCTATGGGCGACGGTAATTACTTACCATCAGGTGATCCGTCTGCTCGTTTGCCTCCTATCACATAAAAAAAAAAAAAAGAATCATCACCCAGTCTCCACCACAGAAAGGCATTTCATCATCACCCTTGTTTCCAGCATCGGCTTCGGCGACTTCGTGCCGGGCGAACGCATATACGCGGCGCGCATCGAGACATCGTTCATCGTGTGCTCCATGTACCTCATGCTCGGCATGGCGCTCGTAGCCATGACCTTCAACCTCATGCAGGTAAGCAGCTACAAGTGCGAGGGCCTATCATGTTTAAAATTTGACTAAAAATCGCTGGAAAAGGATTAATGGTTATTTTGCGAATCCCTAGGTTTTACCGTCGACGTCGTTATTTATAGCTATGATCTTTTTATCTTCATACACAATAACGACTGTGAGAATTTATAGTTAAAAGTAAGAAATTCGACTTAAATGACTGTCGCAATCGTAACATCTGACTATATGGCACATAAACGCTATCATCTCGCGATTTGAAAACCACAAATCCAATGAATATCAGATGAGCCCCAGAACGGCTAATAAAATTGTCTTAACGCACTCACACTACGCTTTCAGGAGCAGGTGATCCATTACTTCGCGGCCATTAAGCGCGCGCTCAAGCGCATATGCCGCTGCAAGAGATGACACGGGTGAAGTCTTCTGTCTCCGAGTTGCTGAATGATAGCTTTTGAAAAACACTACTTAAAATAACTGTTTAATTGTTATACAACCATATCCAGGCCCAGGAAATCAGTTTTAGAGAATCAAGAAAAACCAGTAAAACCTTATTTGCAATATACTGGCAATAAATAAAAGAATCAATTAAGAAGAAATTGATAATGTGGAAATAAATCGAATAAAATGCACTTCGAAAATAGTCGCGATGCTTTTAAATAAACAAAAGAGAATCAAAAATAGTACAAGTAATTTTGGTAGAGACGTTTAATTAATTCAGACTCAATACCCATAGACAAAAAAAATATTAGTGAATTTTGCGTAGTTTGTTTCAAAAGCAAGGAGACTAGCGTACCTAGTTTAAATTAGTGTAAATAAATAACGTGTATAAGTTATTGTTATTATGTAGTTTGAAATAAGCATTGTTTTGTATACGAGAGAGTGCTCGAGTGGATAATGAGTTTAGACATAAATAAAGACTATTATTGATGAAGAAAATTGTGTTGTTCATTCCTCATTTTAAAGTATCTTCAATCATGTGCAATCCAAATGCATCTAGCTGCATAAAACCTACAACCTACAACATAAAAACCTAGGTACATCTACCTACAAGGCAAGATAAAACAGAATAAGAACTTACTGCAAATTTTACGTTCTTTTCAGCAATCCGGTTAAAACAGGTGAATGCATAGCGGTCACAAATCCTCTGAACATGTTCGGTCTAGCGATTCCTTGCAGCGCACGGGAGCTAAGTTACTGTCCGCGGTAACTATTCCTTACAGGCCCCAGAGATTTAGCTCGAGCCATGGAGACATCATTTTGAAGAAAATGCAAGATGTGCACCTGACGTCTTAGCCTTGGGCGTGCTCATGAATTATAAAGATGAAGGTAGCTATTATAATAAGTAGAGTCATTGTTCTATGGAAACAATGTGAAATTATATTTCGTACTAGCTTTCCGCCCGCGGCTTCGCCCGTTCTGAATTTTGTCTGTCACAGAAAAACTTTAAGACGCGCGAGTCCCTGTTTCAAAAACCGGGATAAAAACTATCCTATGTTCTTTCCCGGGACTCAAACTATCCTTATGCGTAATTTAATCAAAATCGGTTCATTGGTTTAGGTGTGAAAGCAAGACAGACATACAGAGTTACTTTCGCATTTATAATATTAGTATTTACTTTAATTATAATCTTTAAAGATTATTAAAATTAAGGTATTTATTTTAAAACATTTACCTATAATCAAATGGAAACCCAGTTACACGTGTAATGGTTTTTGTGGGCAGGTGTGACGTCCATGTATAATTAGGTATAAAAAATACATGACATTTTTTCTGTGTCAATGCTATTTAATGTGTATAAGCTTATCCCATTTTACACCTCCAAGACCAAAAATAATATAGGCTTTTTTAGGTCACGTGTTACATGACCCGAACACAGAGGTTAAATTTGCTGTATGATAAGTTCAGGACAACATAACGACGGGCGTTGAAAAGTTTTGAAAAGGACATTGTCAGAAACCGCCTAAAAAACCGCCCAAAAACATTAACCCATCATAATTATTTTCTATTTTTTTTAATACATTAAGCACCCTTTCATTCTAATGGACACTTAAGCATTGAAAAATTAAATAAATAAGTCTTTTAACGTTTATTCTATAATACTATTACAACTTCCGGACGTTTTGGTGCGTGGCATGGTCTAAAACCTATCAAGTTCCATTATTTTTGCCGATAAAATCTGTACGAGGCATTACCGTACTTTATTGCTGGGAGTCCATGTATAGTGATGTTCCTGCGGCCATCATAGACAATAAAATATCGATTTTGAAAATAAAATAAATCGATTAGAAGACTAGATTTGCGTTAAAAGCTAAAAAGATATTGACACTATTACAAGAAGCTTTCTAAAGTGTCCAACTGGTCGAAGGTCGTAAATAAAATGAAAATAATTAGGACCATAAACTGATATTCATGGTATCATAACTGTAAAAGTGTCAGAATCCGATGTTGAATCCAATGCCAGTTGAAGTGAGAGAAACATATATCAACCTAGTATAGTTGCCAGTCTCTTATAATCTATGCCAATGAGGGTTTTCGCGATTGAAAAATCCGCGAGATGATTGGTGGATTTTGACATATCTGTCAATGTCATGTCAAAAATAACCAATCATGCAGCATTTGGACCTCACGTCTACGTATTGCCATCTCGCGGATTTTTCAATCGCGAAAACCCTCATTCATAGCGCATGTATAATAATAGACCAAATGAACTTTTATAGATTGTGAAAGAGAAGATAAAGATTTTATTATTTTATTAAAATTGCCACGAGGTAGTTTTTCAGTAGAAACCAGGATTGGATAATCGCTACAGGCAAGTATCAGAACATTTTATAAATATTTTTAATCGATTATATCCTTGTGAATCGTTTTAATAAATTGTCATTTTACTTTTTCAATTAAAACTTTTTCAATCCCTAGTCTTGTCAAACTGTCATAATGTCAACAAATTATAAATGTCACGTCAGTTGACTCAATTTCAGTCTTCTGTGCGTTTATTGTATTTTTATTTCAATGAAATAGTGCTAAAGGGTTAGTACTAAAAGTGAAAGCCTTTTTTCAGAAAGAAAACCAATGTGGTGCCCTTATTATTCATACTGTTTGAAAGTTACAAGTCAGTGATACAGAGTTGCCGCCATTATAACTCCGTAGTGATACCATACCAAAGAAGAAGTTTTCCTAAACACTTGTGTTATTTTTATATGTGATCAAATAAAAAGGATTAATTCTACTGCTCAAATGGAATAACTTATCCCAAGAGACCGAATATAAAAAAAAACCTCTCCATAGAAATTATCACCATCACGAGAATGTGAATTTTTTTGAGAATTTGATATTGGTCCTGTAAGAAAAGTAGTTGTATTTCAGTAGTAGAATCAACCCTTCTTGTTTCATCAGCAAGAGTAACTATAAAAACGCCCTGTAGGTAGGTATTATTAAGCTGAAGAGTTTGTTTAGTGTCAAAGACTGTCACACAGTGTAACATAAATTGGCATATTATGATAATGAACATAAAAACTTAAATAAATATTTATGTTAATATTTTTTCTATTTATTTATTATCCCAAAGCTTCACAGTGACAGCTGAAACAGCAATACTGTTGTAAAACTAAACTTAGAACAAACTGTTACAAATATTTTACAAATTAAAATAAAACCGCATGTTGCTTTACTTTCTCGTATAGGTAATAAATGTAATTAATGGCTAGATTATTAATGTTACTTTGTTACCCTCAATAGTGAGGAGATCTTATAAAATGGTAACCCTGATTTTCATTGTCATTCAAGTGCTCTTTCTTCGCATAGGCTTCTGTGATTTGGCCAAGGGCCACACACATTGCGATAACATTATGCGACATTGATTTGACAGCAGCGGAGTGAAGTCTTGCGACTATGCAAAATGATACCCTGTAATCGTAGCGCATATAGACATAGACGGGGCGGGGCACATAGCTCGTAGAGCTGATGGCCGCTGGGGCAGGAAAGTTCTTGAGTGGCGACCACGAGCCGAAAGACGTAGCGTGGGCAGGCCTCCCACTAGGTGGACCGACGATCTGGTCAAGGTCGCGGGAGGTGCCTGTATGCGAGCGGTGCAGGATCGGTCTTCGTGGAAATCCTTGGGGGAGGCCTTTGTCCAGCAGTGGACGTCTTTACGGCTGAAACGAACGAACGAACGATACGTATTACCGCTATTTACCAGACATTATTATAAGATCTTGTTCCGCCCTTTTTCGAACTTCCTCCGTGAGGATATCCCCGCCGAATTCTATGATGAACCTATCAAAAGTCATATTCTGCAATGTCAACCCACCACAAGGTGGACCGACGACCTGATAAAGGTAGCGGGAAGGCGCTGGATGCAGGCCGCTACCAACCGTGCGATGTGGAAGTCATTGGGGGAGGCCTATGTTCAGTAGTGGACGTCCTGTGGCTGAAATGATGATGATGATGATGAAATGAATGAAAATGACAAATCTTCGAACGTGTATATACCGTGCCAAAGTAATCATATAATTTTGGCACCTTAATAACTATTGCCGTTTTTGTTGTAAAGATCATGCAGCGCTACTTGCGGATATTATTGGAAAGAAAACTATGTGGGCTCTAGATCTGAAGCCGCTTTAACGAACACGAAGTGCTCATACAATGCGGCGTATTTTCTTCCAGTCTTTAGTCAGGACTTTAGTCGAATTAAAACCCCGGTTGAACGTGATATAGCCGCACTAGAATACGATGCTTTTTTGCATAATCGCAAGACTTCGTTCCAGTGTCGACCGAATGTTATCACGATGTATGTGGCCCAGGGGTTACCGTAGCCGCTAAGGTTTGAAACTTCTTGCTTAAAATATTGTAGTCTTTGGCATAGACTACGACGGTAGTCATGGAGATAGGAGTTTGTTATCTCGTGTCAGATGTAAATGGTGAAAAGAAAACTCATGATTCGTGTTATTTTTATGCAATATGTAGGTATTTTATAAAAGTGGAACCCCGAGTGATCTCCAAAACCCATTCTATTATTATATACGATTCGGCTTCGATATCTATAATACAATAGGAGTTTATTTCATGTGTCAGATGACAAGGGTGGAAACAACCTACGATTCATGTTGTTTATTTACGTGCAATATGTGGGCATATTATAAAAGTGGAATGCCGAGTTGTATTTCTAAAACTTGTTCTATTATTTTATACTATTTGGCTGCGACTCGGCGTGACGACAATACAAAACATTTTTCGCGAATCGGTGTTCATACATTCACACAATACATTAGACGCCATGTTGTCATAAACGACATATTATAAAATCGCTGTGATTTAATATTCTTAATCATTAATTTTATGGCAAGTGTCCATCAGGAATCATTGTTCTTACACACAGAATCGTATTATTTCGCTTTCGGGTAGTAATATGTCAAAATTGTTGGTTCTTAGGCGAACAATGTATGGAGAACGAACATTGTCCTTTAACTTAATGTTTTTTAAATCAAATAAAAATATTTATTCATTTGGTTGATTAATTAATTTGGCACTCAGGAACGTCCAAAATAATAATAAAAAAGGTAGTCCTTTAAATGTACCAGACTACGCTTCAAGACAAACTATGACAAGTGCTGAGAAGAAACGCCGGAACAAAATTGGTAGACAAAAATAACAACAATTTTTACCTGTTTTGTTTAATCAGGTCTATATTTTTTTGTCTTTTCAAATAAAAATGAAATAAAACTTTTTATTCAGTACTTAGGTCCTTTCCAGGGCGTATACAATGTCCCAAATATTGTATTGTGTGTATTAGTTTGGCCTACCACCACTTCGGGACAACATTATGGGCTGATAGTGAAAAGAAGCTTTCGGCTGCCATGCAGTATAGGTAAGTCGTTTGAGTTAGCCCACCACAATGTAACTTCAAACTAACATTGTGAGCCCAAGAGTTACAGCCACAATAACACTAAAGCCCCTATAATGGCACTTTAAGTTTAAACGCTAAGCGTAATGGGATGACGAGATTTGTGACGCTTTGCCATACTTCTGTGGTTTGATGGATTTACTCAATTAACTTAACAATGTTACTTAATAAAATAAGCAATTCTTGCAGGTATATAACCGCTCTAATGCCCGTTTTGTAACACATAAGTAATTTTGTTTTCAAAGGGGTCACTTAAAAATTAGGGATTGATGGTGGAAATGGGCATAAGTGTCATAATAGCATAAATCGTTCGTTCGTTTCCTCCTCCAAGGTCGCGGGAAGAGCCTGGATGCGGGCAGCGCAGGACCGTGCATTGTGGAATAGCATAAAATATCATCGTAAATATTGCATGCAATTTTTAGGCTCCAATAAACCAGTAGGTTTTAAATTCCCTAAAAGGGAAAATACAAAATGTACTGCATTATTAAGTTAAAATTGAGCTAGAAATAAAACAAGCGAGCTAACGAACCTATCGGTTCCCTCGTCTGGTTAATAGGGCTCTATCAACCTTTAATTAAGAGATCTTTGTCTCCAAGTTATGGCTGGAAAAGATCGCTCCAGATAGAAAATCAATCCGTGGACTTCGTAGATGGAGCGTTTTTTAAACGTTTAAACTGCGTTTTCAGTCAAAATTAAATTTCACTTCTAACCTACCACTTTAAAGTACCTACATAATCAACCACTTAATTTTTTAGTATATTAATGTTCTACAGACGTACTGTGGGCAGGCCTCCCACTAGGTGGATCGACGATCTGGTGAAGGTCGCGGGAGGTGCCTGGATGCGGGCGGCGCAGGCCCGGTCTTTGTGTAAAACCTTGAGAGGCCAGCAGTGGACGTCTTTCAGCTGAAACGAACGAACGACAAACATTTTTTTTGTTTGTCGTTCGTTCAGTCATTGGTTTTGTGATCTTATAAAAATTACAAATATCTTATTGAAGTTAATTTGTTTTTTAAGTAAGGTGTTCTGACAGCAACAAGTAGATAAAAAGCAGTTACTAAACGCTATTACTAAATTGTGTAGAGTAAACTAAACTACTCAAAGACGCTCGGTTTGTAAGGGCCCTAATGCGAAAGCTTTAATAACTTTGTGAGATGCTCGTAACTATTATGGCGCTAATGAAAGGTCCATTATTGCAAATTATTAAAGTCAAATGACATACAATCTGTTATTGGGAACAAGTCTTTTCATTTTTGGGTTTTCACAACACAGAGTCTGAGGGATAAAGAAAATTATTGTAATTTTTAAATAAGAAAACATTTTTCGAATGATGGCAACTGTACTGTTATTTTTAATTAAGATGACACAACACCGTCTGAGATTTTTCCTAAAAATAGAACTAAGTGGACTCTTCGTTATTAAAATGGTTGGAATAGTCCGGCTCGAAGGATCAACAAAAGTTTAAAAAAGCATATTGTAGAAGTTGCCAGCCTCTCAAACCACAATTTAAACTGTTTAAATGAAAGTTATCTGCGAAAGGTTTCCGCGAAATTGATAACTTCCAAAACCTTGGGGATATTTGTTTTGACATCAAAATATAATTTTCATTAGGAAATTCTTCGTTGGGTTACGATATTTATGGCAGATTTAATTCAAAATCTTGTTTAAGTTTGCCAATCAACCGAAAATTTGTGATGGAAACAAGCCGTTTCTTTGATTTGAATAATTTAAACCGCGGCTTCGTCTACGAGTATGTACTATCGGCCACAGTGTTGACTACCCATTTCCGCTCATATCATCTCGTTCTGTCGCCAAAAATCACCATTTTATGAGAGCGAGAGCAAAAACGGAAATGGGTAGGTAGTTAACACAGTGGCCGATAGTACTGTTTGATTAAAATTGTGATAGAAATACAATCAAGATTTATTAATTAACAATTCTTTGTCCGAATCTGAATTTATTATTGAGCTCGTCTAAAGTCAAAGTCAAAATTTCTTTATTTGTTTATATTAATAAATAGTACTTACAAATCGTCAAATATTTTGCTCTTATAGAGCCTCTACATGTCTTAAATCTTTTTACCCTACCAGCGCTTCGAGACCAACATTTGGCAAGTGCAGAGAAGAAGCGCCGCAACAAACTCAGTTACCACTGTCTACCGGTTAATATAAATAAATAGAAATAGCAGTAGTAGGTACATTTGATTCAGGTGCAGTTCACTGAATTTAACACGCATTTTTGTAAATATTGTTTCGACAAATTTTAAAATAATGTTTTCTTTAGCATGTTTTTCTGAACATGTTTTCCTTCCTTCTCGCATCTCTAAATTATCTCGATTACCTACTTTTTTGTTTGTTCGTTTAACGAAGTCCTGAAAATGCTGAACAATCAGAGAGTGCGGTGTTCCTCGCAATTTTCTAATTGATGCCCAATTGCCTTCTCGAGTTTCTCATTTGTTTGTACAAATATTTTCCGAACTTGAATAAAACAACAATGGGTGCCCTAGTTTTTCCGTAGGTAGGTATAACGAGTTTTTATGAAAGCATGACAATGTTACTAAGTAAACAATCTATACTAATATTATAAATGCGAAAGTAACTCTGTCTGTCTGTCTTGCTTTTACGCCTGTTGAAGCCAAACTAAAACCCACGCAAAACGGAACGCAGTGACGTCACTCAGCGGCGCTCTTATTGGCTACTTTAAAAAACGTATCGCTGTCAAAATTTGAATTTTATGTATATCATTATTTTTTGGTCTACGCATTACAACCTTTGAACCTGTAACTGTCTTTTTTTCTGCTCATCATCTACTGCAACTGAAATCTTCAATTCTCATACGAAACATTGGTCCTTCTCCACCGAACACTAACTGGATTACCGCAAAACCAGAGTCAGCGAGCCTATTTGCAAATACCGGAGACTACGCAACGGCCAGGATTCGAAGATTGGTACTGGAGCTGCCCCATCATCATAAAGCGCAACGGTACGGCCAGCCAACCTTTCTATTTCCCAGCCTATCTCCTCTATTTGTGTTTGATACTTGCGCTTCTCCTGATTTCAGTGCAGTCGTGGATGTGAGTTACCCGCTCGGTCAAGACTTTTTAACCGAAATTAACCGCAAGCACCAAGTGCATCTTCGCAGTAATTAAAACCGTGAGTACTCCACTTTCATTTACTACCAAAATGAGCGTATCCGAGACTTATGACACCCTAAGTACGGGCTCAACCCGTGACAAGTCTCCGTATAGGACTAACAGTGACTGTGATATTAAATTGATACGAGAACTCGTTAAAAAACGAGGTATTATCAAAGCGAGGCTTACAAGGTTCACTAACTACCTAAAATCACTCGATGGTATAGATGTTTTGCCTAGTCAGAATGTAATGGACTTGAAACTGCGCATACAAGGCGTTACTAGTATTTACACTGAATTTAATTGCATTCAAACACAACTAGAAGAAGCAGTGCTAGATGGTGATCTCGATGAACAATTAAATCAAAGAGAATCATTCGAAGATTCTTACTACACTGTTTTAGCCAAGGCGGAATGCATAATTTCAAAATCTAGTGCATCTATAACCGCTAATTTAAATAGCAATCATAACCTAAAATCTGTTAAATTACCTACCATCACTATACCCACCTTTGACGGTTCCTATGAGCACTGGCTGGAATTCAGGGATACATTCCTTTCACTTGTTCATAATTCCACTGAAATTTCTAGCATACAAAAGTTTCATTACCTAAAATCTTCGCTTAAGGGTGCTGAGTTGGTGATAGATTCATTGGAGTTTTCTAGTGCTAACTATGATATTGCGTGGGAACTGCTTCTTAATCGGTACAACAACAGTAGGTTATTGCTTCATAATCATGTCAAGTCACTGTTCAATATTCAAACAATAGGTAAGGAGTCATCAGTTTCAATTAGAAAATTAATAGACACTGTTTTAAAAAATTTACGCGCTCTAAAGGTCCTCGGGGAGCCTACAGATTCTTGGGACACTTTAATAATTTATTTAATCGTGTCAAAACTCGACAAAACCACAGAACGTGAGTGGGAACAGTTTAAAGGCACTTTATATTCTGAAACTGGTGACTCCAAAACTAAATTGAAGGTTGATCACTTGATTAACTTCCTTAAAAGTAGGGCTGATATGTTGGAAACATTATCCGTGTCGCATAGCAAACCCGATAATAATTATAAACAAACTTCACACGCTAATACAAGGGTTCACTGCAATGTTTCCACAGAAAAGCAACACGATAGCAAGTCTAACGTAACACAATCGAAAAAATTATGCTTAATGTGCAAAAAGCCGCATCCACTATACTCTTGTCAACAATTTTTAGACACTGATGTTATAGGTAGACTAAATTTTGTAAAACAAAATAACCTATGCGTTAATTGCCTGCGTCAGGGACACACGGTTGCGAACTGTCGATTCGGGCCTTGTAGACTATGTAACGATAAACATAACTCGCTAGTTCACCGCAATACGCACGATTTAAACGCACACAAATCGTCTGCATCAATGTTATCGCTGCACTCTAATAAGGAACCGGTTACCGAGGCGCGGCAACAGGCCATCCCCTCCGCGTCGCCCGCGACGTCAACACAATCAAATAATTTTAACACATCTGGTTCGATCCAGGTAAACAAGGCACACATAGATAATTTACGATGCGATCTAAGTAGTGTCCATCAACCTGTTTTGCTTTCTACGGCGTTGATTGAAATAGCAGATATTCGCAACAAATATCACACCGCGCGTGCGTTGCTTGACAGTGGCAGCCAGCGCAGTTTTATCACAAAAAGATTATGCGATTCATTAAATTTACCATTAATACAGTCCACTCATGAAATACGTGGCGTTGGAAACTCGGTGACACAAACTACGCAAATGTGTAACATCGAGATTCAATCACGGACCGCAGCTTATAAAACTAATTTGCAATGTTTTGTTCTTTCGAATATTACTTCAGCACTGCCATCAGTACCTATACAAAGCGCACAAATCAGGATTCCTGATAAGATGCTTTTGGCAGACCCATTCTTTTACAAGTCTCATGACATAGATATTCTAATAGGCGCAGACAAGTTTTGGGATTTGTTAAATACTGAAAAAATTAGATTATGTAATGGCCCATTCTTACACGACACAAAACTAGGTTGGATCATTTCAGGCCCCATTTACACTAATGCGAAATATTTTAATTACAGTAACTGTAACTTTACACAATCTTTTGATTCTCAACTTCGTAAGTTTTGGGAATTAGAGGAGTTGCCTAGGGTTCAGGACATCTACAGCAAAGAGGAGCGTGCATGTGAAAACCATTTTGTTCAGACTACGAGGCGCGATGAGAATGGGAGGTTTTGCGTTAGTATTCCTTTTAAAACTTCACCTGACACATTAGGAGAAACTTATTCAATGGCAGAGAATCGATTTTTAGCGTTAGAAAAACGGTTACAACGCAATCCGAGTTATAAAAAATTGTACACCGATTTTATACATGAGTACATAGACTTAGGTCACATGTCTGAGGTGTTTAACTATGGCAAACCTCACTATTTTCACATACCGCGTCATGTCATCGGTAGTGATCCCGAGCGCATTGAATTGCATGTTTTCACCGACGCCTCAGAAACAGCGTACGGCGCCTGTGTATACGTGCGCACAATTTGCAAGGATTCAAATATTTTAGTAAGATTGCTATGTTCAAAAGGAAAGGTGGCCCCTCTCAAACCTGTAAGCATGCCTAGACTTGAGTTGTGCGGTGCTTTATTAGGCGCACGATTATACGAAAAAGTTAGGGAATCACTTCGTTGCAATTTTGATGGTGTCTATTTTTGGTGCGACTCAACAATAGTGCTGGGCTGGTTACGCATGGCACCCAGTCTACTCAAAACATTTGTGCAGAATAGGGTATCTGAAATTCATGAGATCACCAAGGAAGTTCCCTGGCGTCACATCAGCGGTAAACATAACCCAGCTGATCTCGTGTCACGAGGTGTCAAGTTGGAGGATTTGCCTTCAGCAGGTTTGTGGTGGGACGGTCCCTCTTTACTTCATGACAATACCTTTGACAGTACAAAACCTATGTCCACTGATTATTCTGAAATTGCTCAGAAGGACTTACCTGAAACAAAAATCAAGCAGGTACTCGCTTTAACATCTCAAACGCAATCTCCACAGTCTTTGTTTCCTTTTGAACGATTTTCTCAATTTAATCGCATGAGACGAGCTGGAGCTTATGTTTTACGATTTATTTATAATTTACGCAACAAAAATAATCGTCGCACAGGCTCA
Source organism: Ostrinia nubilalis (assembly GCF_963855985.1). Taxonomy (NCBI): domain Eukaryota; kingdom Metazoa; phylum Arthropoda; class Insecta; order Lepidoptera; family Crambidae; genus Ostrinia; species Ostrinia nubilalis. Next base: position 13,320,366 of record NC_087108.1, read on the forward strand.
CTTACTGTGGATGAATTAAAATTATCAGATTTAATGTTAATAAAAATGTCTCAAATAGAATCCTTTCCATTAGAATATAATATGTTAATTAATAATAATAATCTAAAGAAAAACAATAAATTATGCAAATTAAATATTTTTATAGATGAAAACCAATTAATACGAGTAGGTGGCCGTTTACAGAATTCTGCAATGTTTACGTACGCAAAGAAACATCCCTTACTAATTTCTGGTAAACATTGGTTTTCAGTGCTGTTGTTCCGTCACGAGCACAAGCAACTGACGCACGCAGGTGCGCAAGCGCTGCTTTACAGCGTGCGTGAGTCATACTGGCCAGTCAGCGGCAGGGATCTCGCCCGGCAGGTAGTGCACACTTGCGTTGTATGTACTCGACTGAGGGGCCGAACCCCTACGCCTATCATGGGTAACTTACCACAAGAGAGAATCACTCCAACATTCCCCTTTATGCGTTGTGGAGTGGATTACGCCGGGCCAGTGCTCGTACTGAACCGAAAGGGCAGAGGTTCTAAACTCATTAAATCGTATATTTGCATTTTTATATGTTTTGTAACAAGAGCAGTACATTTAGAGTTAGTAAGCGATCTTTCCACAAATTCTTACCTTTTAGCGCTTAAAAGATTTATTTCCAGGCGGGGTAAGCCTGCTGAAATTTATTCTGACAATGGTAGAAACTTTGTAGGCCTCATGAACGAATTTAAACATTTTTTATCACAGTCACATTCTGAAATTGCAGACTTTGCGTGTAGTCACGATATTAAATTTAAGTTAATACCACCGTATACGCCTCATTTTGGTGGTTTATGGGAGGCTGGGGTCAAATCGTGCAAGCATCACTTGCTTCGAACAGTGGGTAACGCGCATCTGACCTTTGAGGAGATAAGCACTGTTCTAGCACAAATAGAAGCTATCATGAACTCCCGTCCTCTCAATCCTCTCTCATCCGATCCACACGATCTCTTACCTCTTTGCCCGTCGCATTTTCTGGTTGGTCGTCCACTGACAGCGCCTGCTTTTACTGACCTCTCCGAAGAGCCAACTAGTCGTCTCACCCGATACCAGAGAGTGGAGCAGATTCGACAACATTTCTGGACGCGATGGACCAAAGAATATGTCTCAGAGCTGCAGACTCGGATAAAATGGAGTGAACACAAGCCAGACCTACAACCCAATACTTTTGTGGTTATAAAGGAGGACAATTCTCCCCCCTTGAAATGGAGCTTGGGTCGCATCATCACCACCATTCCGGGCAAGGATGGAGTATCTCGAGTAGCAGACATACGAACAGCAACTGGAGTGGTACGCCGTGCCTACACCAAGATCTGCCCGCTGTTCCACGAGAATACACATTAGAAGCTGGTGCTTCCAAGGCCGGGGGCATGTTGAAGCCAAACTAAAACCCACGCAAAACGGAACGCAGTGACGTCACTCAGCGGCGCTCTTATTGGCTACTTTAAAAAACGTATCGCTGTCAAAATTTGAATTTTATGTATATCATTATTTTTTGGTCTACGCATTACAACCTTTGAACCTGTAACTGTCTTTTTTTCTGCTCATCATCTACTGCAACTGAAATCTTCAATTCTCATACGAAACATCACTGATAAACTCATAAACCGCTGATCCGATTTTAATGAAATTTGGTATAGAGATAGTTTGAGTCCCGGGAAAGAACATTGGATAATTTTTATCCCGGTTTTTGAAACAGGGACGCGCGCGATAAAGTTTTTCTGTGACAGACAAAATTCCATGCGGGCGAAGCCGCGGGCGGAAAGCTAGTGATTTTATAACATGTTGTTAATAGTTGGTATAGAGATCATAATAAAGTACCTGCTTCTCTTTGTGTCAAACCAAAATGAATACAAAAGAGGCCGTAAAAAACAAATACGAGTATGATAATGATGAAATAATTTTAATTAAGCACAGCATCAATCAATTGAAACCCTACGGAGCGAATGACTCTCAAATGTTTTAATTAATCGTAGTGGTTTCGAATAAAATCCTCATATTTTAATGAACTTAAATTAATCGTATTATCGGTCATTTTAATCTGTCATGCCAGCACATGGTAGGGATAATCAGTAGGTTTATTTCAGTACTTTTTGAATAGTTTAACATTTTTTTAATCAACTGATAATTATTTTTATTAGAATCTCACCATATGGGAGATAGTATGTAGTTTCGTATCGTATGCTAGTAAATTTTAACAAAAGCTTACATACATAGCTTGAGAATTCCACATGATTGTGGCTATAGTGCCTCCATTCCAGAACCTTGCTGCCCCATCGGCCGTCAGTTCTGCGTACTATGTGCCCTGCCCACTGCCACTTCAGTACCGGAAAACGCAGCGTGGGACGTCCACCCACAAGGTGGACCGACGACCTGATAAAGGTAGCAGGAGGGCGCTGGATGCAGGCCGCTACCAACCGTGCGATGTGGAAGTCATTGGGGGAGGCCTATGTTCAGCAGTGGACGTCCTGTGGCTGAAATGATGATGATGTGGCTATAGTGAGGTGATTTTTCATATTTGTTGTTTGAAAAATATAAAGATGCAAAGATTTTTATAAATTATTTTCAAAGCTTTTTTATATCGTGGCATGTATTCATATCACAAATAAACCTCTTTTGATTTTTCATAATATGAATTGTTGTTTGAAAAATACAGCAAAGATTTTTCTAAATTATTTTCAAAGCTTTTTATATCGGGGCATGTATTCATATCACAAATAAACCTATTCATTCTTCCCTTCTAATTACACAACCTTCACACGCCACATCACTGCCACCGGAGACACAAATTCGTTTTTATTATCCCGCGCGCAAAGCGTCATTAAGCCGAATCACCTTTATAAAACCTATGGCTGTATTGTTAGTCGAACCAAATTTGCAACACAGAGCAATCAAAGCGTCAAAAAAATAACGACAACGCATCGTTATTTTTCGTTATTACGTTAACGAATGTCATTCGAGAAACCCAGGTTACGTTTCCCGGCGAAAATTACGTTTCACGTACAATTAAATTTAAGATGCGTGGAGCCTTTTTCATGGAGCGTGATTTTGAATTTCTTTCGCGTCAAGGTAATGTAATGGCGTTTGAAATTACTTCAGGGTGGGTGATTGTGTTAATTTTGGCATTAAAGCCATGGTGTGGCGGTTATATTACCCAATTCGTGGTTATGTGAGGCACTTGCAAACCCTTTTGTAAACCCTTGAAAAAGAGGATAACAATAGTCACTGAAGTTCTTGCGCTGCAGCTGCTTCTTGCAGCACTGGCTTATTTATTATCCCGAAGCAGAGATAGAGTTAATAATACTGGGACGTGTAAAAACCTACTTGTAAAAATAAAATATTTTTATGTTGTCTTAGGTGCTCCAAAATTGTTATAAATCTAGTAACTTGCTCTGTGCTGTCTTTTATCTCCTCAAATGTTCAGGAACGGTACCCTAATTCAGGGCTAAGTTAACCAAGGGGTAGTTGCAAAAATAGTCGTTTTTTGATAGATACATAGTATTTTAACCAATTTTGAGGGAATAAAATTTAGACCACCGGGTCAGACAACAAACACGTCCACACATCACACCGCGTTATTCAAATGAATATTAGTTTGTCCAACTCATCCAATTACGGCAACTTGTATCAAATTGCAGTTCGCCACAGTCGGCCAACTTGGCAACTTAGAACTTTGTTGATACAATCGATTGTGTTTAGAAGTGCGCCCCATTGTGTCGGTGGTGGACGACTGACTTTGGGCACAAACTATTAGCAAGCAATTGAACTGCGAAGTTTAACTCTAATAGATTTTAAGGTTAACTATTTAGGAAATGAGGTAAGGTTGGTTCAGAAAACAAACCCTTACAAAAGTAGAAATTATTGATGGAAATAGTAAAGTGAAAATCTAAAATCGTCGCATCAGATGAACGCAAAGTATTTAATAAGTTTCACAGAATTTCTTTAGGTATTTGAAATACCGTATTTCTCAATACATTTTAGCAATTTATGTAAATAAGATCATGCCAAAAATCCATTGAAAGAGAATGTCTGAGTGATCTCAAGGTTAGGAATTTCATTTTGCAATCAGAGGCGCAGACTATTCTGTCTGTTACTACGCGTTTAGTCTAGTCTAGATTTATTAGAGTCGGTAAAATAAAATTTGCTTATTTTCATTAATTTTTGCTGTCAGGTGTACTATAAAGGCAGTAGCACATTTATCATCCCGGAAAGGGATCGTAACCGTTATGAAATTATCTCGTGTGTTCAAAACATCGCGCAGTAAATAATATTAGCTGAATTTATTATAAGCAAGTTGATTAACACGTCCAGTGCAACGTTGTCGTGTCAAGGGGTGTCGTCATGTCATTACACAAAGATTGTTTGCAGAATTATTGGATAGCGTAGCAGACACATGGCTCGAACACAGTCAAGAAAAGAGCGGTAAGCTCAGTCCCTCGTGTCTTGTGGATAGAAAGGATGGGTCTTTAGACGCATCCGGCTCAATTTTCAAGTGGAGAAGCTCTTGACCTGCATATCACTTTATGGAAAGTGATGATCAGGTCGAAGCTGAAAGCACAGAGACAATGGATGCCTATTTTACCTGGCTAATAAAAGTGCTTTGGCTTTAACTCTTATCTTAAAGCATCTTTAGTTGCATTTGTCGCTTAAAAGTTGAAATGGCAAAGATGTATAACCCATGTCATAAGACACTTGTCTTACAAGCTAGCCCTGCTTACCGAAATAGTTTTGAATGATGTATTATGTGAATTACCGTTGTTTGATTCGTATTTTAGCCAAAGTTATCCTACTGATACTCTAGTGCACTGTGACGCAGGCGGTCTTATTGACGCAAACAGGGCACAGAGCAGCCACCGCTGTGTTGATTGCCTCACCATTGTCCAAGGGACGCCACGGACCCGGCACTTGAGGTCTGCTAGAAGCGGCTGAGCTAGACAACTAGACTGGATACGAAATCTTGGTCTAGATCTCAAGGCTATGATCATTTACCTAATCCAGAATATGATATTTTCGCTACATTTGTTGTAATGTATGCCTAAGATGCGCGCTGCGATATGCGGTTATCACGCCATTTTATCGATTTTGCCCATTTTGACGTCGATAAAAGTTATCACGGCGCGTATCTTAGGCCTACTGGGTTCAAAATAGGTGAAATTTCACATTTTTTGCCTTGTTTCTTTGCAGTATATATTTACTAATTGATAAAAATAAGTTATTTTAAATACGTTGAAAGGAAAAAAAAAAACATGTTTTTGTGCTAAACATGAAATTGAGGAAAACGGAAATTTGGGACACAAAAACTTCTCCGCTACGGTGAGTAAAGTGGTGTTGTAACTTCAATGACAGCTTTAGGATACCGAGGCCCATTTCCGTGTCTCTTCCGCGTGCCCTATGTCGTGAGGTCACCGGAGCGTGCAGTCTGTGTGTCCTATAATCAAAGCCCTACGGTCGCCTCACACGCTGTGGTATTATTTACGTTTTTTATACAAAGCCATGGTATCGAATGTGTGTTTTACGAATATGCCACGATGACTGGGAAATACGATATAACTTTGCATTGCAAGGGCTGAGCTTGACTCCAAAATTTAATTTCATCAAATAACCTGACCACCACACGTTAAGTCGTCAATTTTCAATCAGTTTTCAATCAAATATCCACAATTTTTGATGAGATGGATCGAGCATAAGCCGATTTGTAAGTACCTACTAATTTAATATAAGAATAAAGATAATTTTGATTTTGATCTATGCAAAAGATTTAGGTCAGGGCGCGCTTCGAGAATCGGCTATCCAAAATTAAGTGCCGATGCTGTAAGAGTCGCTTAAAAGAGTAAAAAATAATCTATCCAAACTGGCTCTTTGGCCGAAATCCAAAGTTGTGTATTTAAACTGGATTCCTGAAGGCAGCGGAGATTTATCGGTTAAAAGTTAAAGTTTACAATATTGTGATTTATGGGACTACACGGAGATAAAATAGTCCGGGCGATGGGGGTTCAAATTGTGTGTTAAAAAGCTTGAGGTACATAGTTACCTAGGCTACTACGTACAAAGACACGCACGGAATAAAGTAAAAGGGCACCTTAAGTATTCAGAGGTGGAATTGTGTAAAGCAATCGTATTCATTTGACAGTTCATAACGTACGATAAAAGTTAAACAAAGTGTTTGACAGAATAATCGTACGTTATGAACTGTCAAATGATTACGATTGTTTTACACAATTCCACCTCAGTTTTGCTTATTGTACTCGTAGCATGTAAAAAATAAGACGCCTAAAACGACAACGACATTATAGTAGGAATCATTTCTTTAGATATCAAAAATTGATGGTAAAGTGGTATCTTCGTTGTATTCATTTTTAACCGACTTCAAAAAAGGAGGAGGTTATATGTTCGACTGTATGTATGTTTTTTTTTTTTTTCTATGTATGTTCACCGATTACTCCGTCAATTGTGGACCGATTTTCAAAATTCTTTTTTTGTTTGATAGGGTACACTTCTGAGGTGGTCCCATTGTCACCAAGTCAGGATCTGATGATGGGATCCTAGGGAAATCGAGGGCAACCCCCAAATTTTATAGACACGTATATCGTTTTTCAAACGTTTTCTTAAGTTTTTTTTTTTTTTTTTTTTTTTTTTTATTTAACAACTTAAAGAAAGTTACATTGAGACAATTACATTTAGATAGCTTTAAAAACCACTAGGGTTTGATGTAAAGCTAACGAGTTTGCAGTGGGTACATTCACAATTTCACATACAATTACATAAATACAGCATAAAAACATTTTAATATTGTTACAATTAGGGTTTGTACCCGGGTAATCCCGGAACCGAAAGAACCGGGAAAACCCGGGTTTTTTCGACAGGTTAAGAACCGGGTTTTAAAAATTCAAAACCCGGTTCTTTCGGTACTTTCGGGTTTTGCATATTTATCTAAAAATCGGTTATAGGTATTAGGCATGAGTCGTAACAAGAACATTGCGAACGTATAGAGAACCTAAAGATATCAGATTAGCTACTAATAAAGATTACCTACTTATTGGTTTTGTATTTTGTTTTTTTTATGAGATATGTAAATATTTTAAGCATTTTTCTTACAATTTTTTTAAATCACTGGCATATTTTTGTTTGCGCTTACGCTGCGACAGGTTATACAGAAGATTGACGAGTATAACTTGCAACTATGCTTGGCGTTCGTAGACTATTAGAAGGTCTTCGATTCGTTCGGGTCTTGGGCAGTGCTTACAGTCTCGTCAGCGGTGCCGTATTGACTATCGGTATATCGAGGTGCTGAAGTGCTTGTACAAAAACGCCACCATGTCGGTCCGAGTACAGGAGCAGAGCACGAGGACGATTCCTCTGCAGTGAGGCGTTAGGCAGGGAGATGTTATATCTCCTAAACTGTTCACCACTGCATTGGAAAACGCTTTCAAACTCCTTGAATGGAAAGGATTCGGCATAAACATTAATGGCGAGTACATCACTCACCTTCGGTTTGCCCACGATACTGATTGTGGTCATGGCAGAATCGTTGTAAGATCTTGGCACAATGCTCAAAGACCTTAATCGAGTTTCCTAACAGGTAGGCCTGAGGATGAATATGGACAAAACAAAGCTTATGTCCAATGTCCATGTTGCGCCCTACCCAGTTTCGGTTGGGAGCTCAATCCTCGAGATTGTTGACGATCCAGCTAGGTAGGTCCAATTTCGAAAAGGGAGTCAATCGTCGAATCCAACTCGGCTAGGCAGCGTTCGGCAAACTACGCAACATCTTTTCATCCAAAATACCTCAGTGCCTGAGGACGAAAGTCTACAACCAATGTGTGTTACCAGTGATGACTTATGGCTCGGAAACGTGGCCTCTCACTATAGGCCTTATACAGAAGCTCAAAGTTGCACAGCGTGCTATGGAGAGGGCTATGCTCGGTGTTTCTTTATGAGATCGAATCAGAAATGAGGAGATCCGTAAATGAACTAAAGTAGTGACTTTAGTTCATTTACGGATCTCCTCATTTCTATGTCAGCGGATTCAGCGGACATAGCCCGACGCGGACGCAGAACTGACGGCCGATGGGGCAGGAAGGTCCTGGAATGGAGGCCGCGTACCGGAAAACGCAGCGTGGAACGTCCACCCACAAGGTGGACCGACGACATCATAAAGGTAGCAGGGAAGCGCTGGACGCAGGCCGCTACCAATCGATCAACATGGAAAGCATTGGGGGAGGTTTATGTTCAGCAGTGGACGTCCTGTCCTATGGTTTAAAATTAAATGATGATGATGATGATATTTTTGTGTGAGAGTTGGCAACACTCCTTCTCCTTTATTTGCTTTGCATCTGACAGTCAATATATAAATAGTCAAATATATCGATAAGTTGGATGAAAAAGACTGATTGTGGTACCTCAATTGAAAACTAATTATTTTACTTTTTTTTTTATTTTTGGGTAGTAGAATTTAGTAAAAATAGAAAAATATTGTAAATCATGTTTGTTGATTATTCTTAGTCTATTCAAAGAAGTGTTATTTCAATAAAAAAATCATAATCAAAATATTGTTTTTTTGGAACCGAAAGAACCGAAAAAACCGGGGCTCCCGGTTCTTATGACCACCAGACCCGAAAAACCCGGTTCCTCAAACCAGAACCGATTCTGCATTCCCTAGTTACAATAGCTTTAGGAAATAGTCCTTCAGCTTATATTTAATATTTTTGACAGTGATTTCTTTCACAAATTCGGGTGGCATGCTATTTATAATCCGGGGCAGTAGGTATTCGACTGTGCGTGCGCCGTACGCGTTGTTGGCGCGCGGCTGCCACAGCCGGTTTTTAGATATCGCTCGAGTGCATACAGGGTGGTCGACCCGAGTTTTAAAAGACTCATTAAAAAAGTGCTCTTTTAATAAGGTGCATTGTATTTGTGTATGGATCGGTAATATCTTACAGTATTTAAAGAGGCCAGAGACGTTGTCTTGGAATTTAATTTTAATTTTGTTGGGCACTATGGTTTTAAGTATTTTTTTAAGTAGTTGTTCAAGTATTTGCTCCTGGAAATCATCATATCATATTGATGAGCTGATGATAGAAGGTAAAACTCCTTAATGTTTAGGAGTTGGAGGGTAATTCTTTTAATTTTATAGATAAGTATAGTTTCTAAAGTTATTCAAGTGTTAGCATTATATTATTATAGTCATCATCTCATCATGATGAACTGGTCATGGTACGTACAACTCCTTAACGCTTAGGAGTTGGAGGATAATTCTTTAAATATTATAGGTACAAATAGACCAACAGTTGTATTTTTTCATGTTTTTAAGGTGGGCTGACGGTTTAAGGTCTTTTTAGGTTGCCGATATGGTAACCTGTATTTTGTAGGGAATATTATTTTACACTTGACATGAAGAATATAGTCTCAATGTACTGCCTACCTTCAGTGGTAATACGTGGTACAATAAGTTAACTAAAAAGCAAGAAATAAGTTAATTTTTATTAAAAAAAATAAAACCGACTCCAAAAAACATACACTAAAAAGTAAAAAAATAATTACTAGGTAATTACTTATTTATTAGGACGAATTAATATTTATGTATACCATTATTGATACTTTTGGAGTCGGTGCAGGCAAACTTCACACGTTTCATAATCTTGGCACCGACTCCAGAAGTATCAATAATGGTATACATAAATATTAATTCGTCCTAATAAATAAGTAATTACCTAGTAATTATTTTTTTACTTTTTAGTGTATGTTTTTTGGAGTCGGTTTTATTTTTTTTAATAATGTGAAATTCTTTTCATTTGATCAAACATCGTTTCTCTCTACTCCCGGCCTACATCGTCTTTCATTTTATACCAGGTTCAGCCGAACAATTTGCTTAATGAAATAACGTGAAAATATTCGCGTATTCAGACAGATATTTTCAAAAGTTTAATTTATTCATTAATTTTGAATGAATATGCATCAGAAATATTCAAAAGTTACATTCTTTGATTCCAAATAAAGGTTTTCTTGTTTTATGCAACGTTCAAAAATAAAAAGTAGGTATCTACGGACATTTTGTATAATATTTGATCTCTAGTTCACGATTTATGTTATTTTGACGGGTGCGTGACAGTTTATATAAGTTTATATGATATAAATTCATTTCAATAACGTTCATATTGTATAATAAACGTATGTTATAATAACACTTGATATAATTTTTTAACATATAATGTTTACTTCATATAATAAATCATTTCTAATAATATCATTTCAGATACCAATCACAACGCATAAAGACATTTGATATAAACCTTACTTAATCTAAGACTCATTTGATGTAATTTTGTTTAATATAAATATTATTTCACATAACCATTACTTGTAATAAATATTATTTGTTATACTCTTTAATTGATATAACTTCTGATATAACTTTAAATATGTTCTTTTTTAGCTTGACTTATAAATGACTTTAGTGACAAAAACGAATCGCCGTAAAACCGACTCCACGTAGTCTTGTCTGCCCTACCCCTAGAGTGTAATTTAGAAGCGCGTAGGCACGGAGGGGCGAGGCGGCCCGCGGGCTGAGGAGCAGGTGGCTGGAAGCGAGGCGCCGCGGCTGAGGCTGGCCGGCGAAGCCGGCCAGCAAGCCGAAGACGCGGTGTCGAGCGAAAGCCATCTGCGACGATTAGCACGCGAGGGACCGCCAGAGCCCCGCAGTGCCGGAGCCGTGACAGAAGTCTCAAGTTTTTAGTCAAATTTGCATGCTGCATGCCTGCATGCCTGCTTGCTTGCTTGCTTGCCTGCTTGCTTGCTTGCTTGCTTGCCTGCTTGCTTGCTTGCTTGCTTGCCTGCTTGCTTGCCTGCTTGCTAGCTTGCTTGCCTGCTTGCTTGCCTGCATGCTAGCTTGCTTGCTAGCTTGCTTGCTTGCTCGCTTGCTTGCTGCATGCAATGCTTATTATAACAAATGAACTTTATATAAAATTATTATTGTTATATGATTTAAGTTTTATAGGAAAAGAATTTTATCTCATTTGATTGTTCGACATTTTATTTTTATATGATTTGAATGTTATTTGTTTTAAATAGTATACATTGTAAGTTTTATAGAAAATATTCATTATATCAAACCATTTTATATCAGTTAATAGTTATTTGTCTTAAAATTATTCGTTTTAAAATTATATTATTCGTTTATTATAGTAAATAATTATTATATTAAATGATTTTATATAATTTGATGTTATATCCTCTAAGTATTATATGATATGTGTCGCAGACGGTCATGAGTACGGACACTAAAGTGAAACGCAAGTGCGCCACCTAGCGGCGAATCGGCGCAACACCGCTTTGGCGCGCTTCGACAGAGTCGTAACGGTCACGGCGGGACGGATCGAACTCACTTTCGCTCCGGACGCCGACAAGAGAAGACATCGTCACGGAACTGTCCCACGTTTCACCTAGTGCCTATTTTATCGCTCGACGAAGTCTAGATTGTAGTACTAAGAACTAAGTGCTGATTTTGAACTCTGTTTGACGATTATTAAAAGTGTTCGAACACAAGTCTCATTCTCATTGCACGATACCCTATTTCGCCCACAATATCTGAGGTTCGAATCCCTGACGAGCCGACATCAGAATTGGGATCGAATCGTGCAATTGAGATCACTTTCAACGATATTGGAACCAACACGCTAATGAAGAGGCCAACATTTGCGACGTGCTAATTTGGACCAACAAAATAAGAACATACCTACCTACTACCGGCAAGCTCCTTTGGCATCCAGGAACCGCTTGCTCGCTGGTCGTTCACTGGGCCTCGACCAATGTCGTCTCACCCGGTGGGCTAGTACCGCGCTGAGGGCGGAACAGTGGTGTCATAGTCGAGCTGAGGGTATGCCCGGAATATAACTGGCCAGAAGAATGAAGAATCAGGATAGATGACGCGGGGCGACGGTCAAGCTTACAGCGTTGGACCGGCGCGAGACGGCGGTCAAGCTCACAGCGTTGAACCGGTGCAGAACGGCGGTCAAGCTCACAGCATTGGACTGGCGCGGAGTGGTGGTCAAGCTCACAGCAATGGACGGCGGCGGCGGTCAAGTGGAGAACATTGGACCGGCGCGGCGCGAACGAGGTTGCCCGCGAGTACTTTGGATCACAAGGGTGAGCGATATTGTTTTTCATTTGATTCTGGTGCTGAATACTTGTTGTTGTTGGTTAAATATTGTCGCCAAGATTGAGTGGCAGACGTTTCAATAATGTTACTGTAATGACCGGTATAGGTCAAACACAAGTAGTCAGCACAGAATACATTTTATGTTGTGTAATGATTAACGATCGAATTGGAGGAATGCCCATCAGTCGAGTGCCGATTGATTAGTAATAACGATGATTTGAGTAATGATATTAGTGATGTAGAGGCCACTGAGTGATAGTCACAGGGATGACTACCACTATGTTCGTAATCACAGGGATGATTGCGATGTGTGATGTAATCACAGGGATGATTACATAATTTTGACTTGATGACGGACCATAGACTTTCGACTTATGACGATATCGTGATCACAGGGATGATTGCGATTAGTAATGTAGTCACAGGGATGATTACATTATTTTGAAACCTATAGTCACAGGGATGACTTGGGGTGTAGTGTGCAGTTACAGGGATAATTGCAATAGTAGTCACAGGGATGATTACTTTATTTTGAAACCTATAGTCACAGGGATGACTTGGGTATTGTGCAGTTACAGGGATAATTGCAATAGTAGTCACAGGGATGATTACTTTATTTTGAAACCTATAGTCACAGGGATGACTTGGGTATTGTGCAGTTACAGGGATAATTGCAATAGTAATCACAGGGATGATTACTAGTGATTGTTACAGGGATAACATTCACTCATTTTGAGAGTCACAGGGATGGCTTTCAAAGTTGTGGCACTTACATACCTACTATTCATGATGCTTTCTTTATATTTGACTAAACGGCACTTGTACTTTTTGGCTTTTCTCTAGTATTTTCGTTAAAGTATGTTTTATAGGAAGAAGGTAGTTTTCAGTTAATGAATTTTCATGTTTTACCATCTGGTAAAAGGTAGTTGTTTGCAAATTAGTATTACGTCCAATCAAGTGATAATTTAATCTTAATTCAAAAAAATTTTTAGTTTGGCTCATTGGTACAAATGGTATAAAAAAAGTGCGCCGTTAAGAACATGCAATAAATTACGTCACGTGCTCAATCACGCGTGACCTCAGCTGAGTTTACATTGAATGAAGATGTTATTGTAAATTATTTGGTTCCTAGGTGGTAGGTTCACCACTGATGTGAATATTATCGATACGGACGTACGTGACGGATGTAAATAGACTAAAACTATTAGAATTGCTTAAATAGACTTCCTGAATTCCTTGTCGGTTTACCTTGTAGGTACCTACTCGTTTAGTAGAATACGGGCGGTGAGCTTAAAATAAGATTTCATCTTAGGAAAGTAGCAGCCTTGCCACTTTGCACTTGCGTACCTACTATTCATGATCAATTGAGAAGAATGCCATAGGGTTATGTACCAGTCTAAAGTTGAAGTCGAGGTACATGCTGATCACAGTTGTGGTGATGATGATTATTTTTTCTGTAATGGGAACTCGAGTTTGCTCTTGAGCCGTAACTCGTGGTGTGTAGTCGGTGAGTGATGCACACGGTGGCAGAGGACGTGGTCTTGGTAGACCGTAGTGTGTAGTCCGTGGGTGATGCACACAGTGTTGTGATGGTACTTAATGGTACAGTTTCAGTAATGATGATTACTGTGGCATATGGAGATACTCGAGTGTCCTACGAATTTATTAGTGACTAACATTATTGAAGTGTTGAAGTTAATGATCATGTTACATAGCCCTGGCTACTTCTATGTTCTTAAATGTTAAGTTTCGATTTTAGAAAATAATTAGAATTGAGTTAGTTTACTTTCATGTTTTAATAGCAGTGATTGTGGTAGCGATTGGTAGTGTAATTATGAACATTGAATTGCAATGAAATTAGAACGCCTGAGGTAGACGTGTCTAATGTAGTACAAAAATGCTAGATAAAGTATTTGGTAGATGAGTGTACTTGATGGAGGTACATTGCTTTTTCATGGATGATAATGAATTCCCTACATTCATATGGAGATGGACCTTAAACCAGTTGAAGGATTAGTCGATCAAAGCTCAATTATTTTAAAGTTACTTTTCTCAGTATCGTAGTATGCAAGTCGCTCAGATTGCTTGCATCTCCCGTGCATTCGTAGTCGTAAGCGTAAATCGGGCCTGATTTCCCGTAGCAGTGCGGCCATGACTGTGAATGGCATGCGTTTGGCGGGGAGGTGTAAACGATCGCTGTGAGTCTACCGGATTGTTTGTATTCGGGTACCGGAGGGAGGTAGCCCATGATTGTGTTGTATTTGGGTACTGGATGAAAGTAGCCCATGATGTGTTGTATTCGGGTACCGGATGGAGGTAGCCCATGTTTGTGATATGGTGTAAGAAACAATCGGATGGAGATGAAGAGTATTGTTTACTGCTTTGCTGACCTTAGTTATTATTATGATGTAGTTTATTGAGTTTTGATGGACCTTAATCTCTATTGTGTTTTGATAATGTATCAAGCGATCGCTTGGTAGATAGTAGCGTACGTGCCTCGCTGTATCGCACCTGCCGCGTTTCCGAATAGTCATCCGTTAAAATCTAACTGATCGTTGATTATTTCGTATTAAATTCTAATTGATTGTGGGAATAGACGTCTATACTGCAAATGGAAACGAATATTTCGAGTTTTCCCGCCATGTCAGACCCACTTTATAATGAGTCAACCCATCTACCTTCGTTTCAAATTGTGGAAATCTATGATGGTGACCGTTATGTTTTAAGATCCCTAATTAACAAACGTGTATTGAGTATTCACATGATCGTGTTAGGAAGACCCCTGAAGGCCCAGTACCTATTGAGATTGTGAGGGAAACGAGTTGGATGACTAAGTTCCATCTAATTAATTACAAGCACAGGTTTCTCAATTGTTTGGTCGGAGATTGTACCAGGATGCCGTAGCCGTAGCCTATTAGAAACTGGTATCTGCTCTGAGTAGTCCGTGGGAATTCGGTAGTGCGATAGTTCTGGGTTGTGCAGTAGGATCTGGCAGTGTGTAGCTAAGATCATAGTCATTGGTTGATTGACTTAGGCTCCCGAGGTAGGGTAGCAAAATGTGGACCGCGATTGTGATACCTGGGACTCATTCAATTTTTGAAGTAATTTTTGGTAATGATGATTTACCACATGGTCTTAGTGACTTCAATGTAGCAATTATTAGGAATTGTGAATAGTAGTGATTGGATTCCTAAAAGCTAGGTAGTTTCTAATAGATAGCTATGGTTACTAGTTAGAAACACTAGACATCTACTTGGATGGCTTTTATTTGGAAGAGTGGATAGAGTATAGTAACTAGTAGTAGAAAGAGTAACTAGTAGTAGAAAGAGTAACTAGTAGTAGAAAGAGTAACTAGTAGTAGAAAGAGTATCTAGTAGTACTGAAAGTTTAGTTTCCTCATTTCTGAAAGCACATAAGTTGCTTGAAATAGGATTGGCCGAGCGGATACTGTGCTGTTCTTTTGGTTTTTTTCAGATGATCACACGAGGACGTGTGACACGCAGGATGGCCGTGTCGCAGACGGTCATGAGTACGGACACTAAAGTGAAACGCAAGTGCGCCACCTAGCGGCGAATCGGCGCAACACCGCTTTGGCGCGCTTCGACAGAGTCGTAACGGTCACGGCGGGACGGATCGAACTCACTTTCGCTCCGGACGCCGACAAGAGAAGACATCGTCACGGAACTGTCCCACGTTTCACCTAGTGCCTATTTTATCGCTCGACGAAGTCTAGATTGTAGTACTAAGAACTAAGTGCTGATTTTGAACTCTGTTTGACGATTATTAAAAGTGTTCGAACACAAGTCTCATTCTCATTGCACGATACCCTATTTCGCCCACAATATCTGAGGTTCGAATCCCTGACGAGCCGACATATGTAATTATATCATACATTACACACCCTATTTTGACAGTGTTGCAACTGCACTCAGGAGGATTTGATGAGTGCTACTGACAACGCCACTCTTGTGGCGGAGTTTTGGGCTGACACTGTGTAGGTTTGTTGTCGAAGTGTTGATAAAAATACACACTCCAATAATTAAAAACCCAACTAAATCCCCAACTTAATTACTTTAGCTTCCTAGTTACCTGATATCCAGTTATAATTCCAACTGTTGTTTAATCCCAACCCGTTGTCCATTTGCTGCGGGATCGGATCCTTAATTGAACTTATTAACACGCGGATCGTTTTCCACTAATATTGCGTTTCGTTCGTTAGTGCCGGCGATTATTTTGTTTTGATTAGAAACGGCCGCCGGCGAGCGGCCCTTGGGATGGCTGCAGATTAGAGGTCGACGGCGAACCTGATTCGGTAATGCTTTGAACTATAGGTACTCAAATACAAATCAAATAGATACATCAAACACTTTTTTGTAAGTACACCGCAAAAGACAAAAAGAGACAGCACAATTTTAGGCTGTACTTTTGCATTATCTACAATCTACATAATTATTGTTATGGCCTTCGCTTATTAATTAAGCAATAACATATTTTATTTAACACTTTAAAAGTATCGAACAAACGCATCATAGCGATATGATCATCTGATTTAGTTGGTACTTCCCGGTGGTGATTGTAAGTAAAGCTGCTGTCTTTCCCTAACACTATAATCCGGTCCTTTTCAAGGCGAGAGTAAATACTATTTACAGGGTAAACTATGTGCCACCCAGTCCTAGACTGTTTTGCATAAAAAACTGTGAGCTGTGGTTTCAGGTTTGAATTCCACCAAAGCCAAAAGAGGAGGGGTCCGTACCTACCTACCTTTACCCTTTAGTTATATGACAAGCTCGAGCATTATAACATTAACCACCAACTTGTAGGTAAGTAAATGTAAATTCTACGATAAACAAAAACAGTGTTATCACGCAATTTAATGTCTGCGAATTCTAGACGACGTGTCTGGAATTTGCTCATATTACGTGAGCATTCCATCTTAATGTTGTCACAGTCGCACGTCCCAAGCTTAGTCTGGTAAAAAGTTAGAAAAAAAAAATGTTGATAAGTTTAAAAAGAGCATTTAGTCATACCCTAAAGTTACATAAAACCATTTAGTTTAGGTACTGCCCTTCTATAAAGCGCAAAATTTCGTCATTATTTGATATTGAAACTTATTGCATGACTTAAACATTAATCATAACTTATTAGTAAACTGTGCCATAACCTTCATGAGATACTTTTAAACACCTATTTTACACTTTGAGTTAAAACCAAGTTATAAGTTTACAAGTGAATGCCCTAGTGAATCGTTACCATAAAGGATTTGCTTTGTTTACAAGCAGTAATAGCGCAAATTGAAGATGATCTAAAACGATGAAAATAAGTTGGAAGTCCTTCAAGATAGGATTGGGTTTAACGATGGCCTTCTTGGATTCGCGAGCCGATTGTTACCGGGTTGTAGGTATAGGCACAAACGACAGTAAAGGGTAATAAGTGTGGCATTTTAAGTAACTATTGTAACAGGTGCTTTAATTTTCCAAAAAAAAGTAGTTTGATGAGCTATCGAATATGCAATTTTTTTATGCAAAAAAAAACTGTGTAACTGTAATAAGTACTCTTCTTTGTTTGGGGCTAAGTTCGTTTGTTTCAGTCAAATGACGTCCACTACTGGACAAAGGCCTCTTTCACACGTTTCCATAACGACCGGTCCTGTGCTCCCCACATCTAGGTGCGACCCATTGAGTTATAATGTACTACGTACTAGAGAAGACATGTCAACTAGACTGTTTCTGGCACGCAAATAGGTCCATGGACCGAAATTCAATTAGTATGTGCTCAGCGGTTGCTGTGACAACACGCTTGAGTGCAGTTTTGTTTTTTGAAATATGCCATCCTATAGACGAAAATACTGTTCAAATAACTCCAGATACATATTAAGTAAAAATCAAGGAATTACTTTTTACCATTAAGTTGTACATTTATGCACTTTAAAACCCTAATTTAATTTTAATTTGTTAATTACAAGGCGTCACCGCGGCGGCAGCCATTTTACGAAAATTTCAAAGAATAAAAATCGCAGACTTGACACTGACGCATAAATTAGTATACGAAAGGAAGGTTAAATACAGCAATAAAAAATTTTTTTTAAAGATTATAAGCACTTTGTATTGCACAAATTACTAATAGTCCCGTCCAGCCCCTTGTGTTAAGCTAAATAAGCTTGGGTTACGGGTGGGCTCACACAATAGTCGTGCGGCATCATGGATCAAACTTGTTTGAATTTCACTGCTGTTCTTCGTTCGTATGCGACTGGTTAGTTAGTAAATCACCCTAATTATTGACACCTAGGTCACGAGATAGGCTAAAATTATAATAATTGTACAGTGTGTCTGGTCACCAGTGTCCGACCCGTTAGGGCGCAGTAATATGATCAATTTAATCGACAAATCCAGTATTAAAAAATTACAGCTATTTTTATTTTTTTAGTTTCTGAGTCCGGGTGGATTCATTTATTTACCAAATCTACCGATGTACAGGACCTATGAGTATAAAAGTGATTCGTTCGACAGCTAAAAAAGTAAGCAATACGTTGTCATCAAAAGCTTCCATTTAAAGGACAATGGGCAAAATGGTACCCGGCTCCAATAGATATGCTTCTAGTGTCATTTGAAAGGTCTTACCAAGACGAACAACTTTTACTATGGCCACCAGCCTCAGATCTGGTTGTGTTCGAAGATAAACATACTTTTTTGCAAAATGGTACCCGGCTCCAATAGTTATGTTTGTAGTGTCATTTGAAAGGTCTTACCAAGACGAACAACATTTACTATGGCCACCAGCCTCAGATCTGGTTGCGTTCGAAGGTAAACATACTTTTTGTGTAACCTAAGTATCATACGTGTCCATCGTATGGTACTTAGGTTATGCGAGGCATGAAGGGTTTACTGCTCCAGCATCCTTCCTTAACTCTATAATTATTCATAGGGATAAGTGTGAAATAAATGTTTTTATTTGAAGAACTACTACCCCCTTATTAATAAAAGGTTACACCTAGGATAAACCTTGGATTAAAATGACATTTCCATACCAAATGACAATTTAAGCCAGAGTTCAACTAGGATGTAACTTTTATTAATAAAGGGGTTGGAGTTTTATTACTTCTTAAGGGCTTTATTATGGGTTGCTAAAGCGAATAAATCCACAAGACCCAATAAGTCCATACACAAGATGGACCGACGACCTCATAAAGGTAGCGGGAAGGCGCTAGATGCAGGCCGCCACCAACCGGCCATTGTGGAAATCATTGGAGGAGGTCTATGTTCAACTGGACGTTCTATGGCTAAAATGATCATGATGATGATGATGAAAGCGAATAAAGGGCTAATAGCTTGGGTAGTTCATCGTAGGTATAATCCTTTCCTTTACAATGCTTCTTTTAGTTACATTAATAGATTGTAGTCATAATACATACTCGTATACATGGATGATTGTGTTATACTTTCATTATAATACTTAGTGGAATTACTGCTTCCAAAACGTGAATTAGAACTGGCCCCATAGCAGACATTTTCCTACATCTAAAGACCTTTTGAAATATATATTGGTTATGGCTATTGGAGCGGGTACCACTTTCCATACATTGTTGCCCATCATCCTTTCTTAGAAACACTTGAACGTAAAAAAATGATGCTTCTTTTTAGATTTTTCAATGTTACAAAAAACTAGAAAGTTTTACATTTTTAGATGAACTAAGTCATTACCTAAAAACTGATATACCTTGGCTTTAAATCAACTAGTCTATGTGCTAGCTACACAGGAGATGCAGCGGTGAAAAGGAGAGGTGGGAATAGTCCCGTAACTTCTACCTCACAGCTATTATACGTGTACTCAACCACTGAGATATTTAACAATAGAGACAATAAAATAACTGAAAGTTTCTGACTTTCAGTTATTTTATTGGTTCTGGAGTGAAGGCGTGGGTCATCCCTAGCTTTGTTCCTACCGTGACGAGTGGGAATTTTTCTAAAATCTCAAGATGGACTGACTGAAGATAGCAGGAAGACGCTGGATGCAGGCCACTATCAACTGGGCGATGTGGAAATCATTAGAGGAGGCCTTTGTTCAGCAGTGGACGTCCAGTAGCTAAAATGATGATGACGATGTTTCCTTACAGTATCCAATTCAATAGGCAGAAACTAAACGTAAACGAAGTGTCGCCTCTGTAATGGTATCATTATCTATAACTCATAATATTTCGTGCGCTGTTGGATGACAGTTTTAAACTAGAGATGGGTAATTTTTTTATCGAATTAGAAAATACCAGTTAACGATTCTCAAGGCGATTATCGATTACATTAGATATTAATCGGGAAGAAAAATAATTAATGGCTTAAACATCAGTATGAAGCCCATACGCACTTGTAGCACAAGTAACACGATTAGCCTCAGTCCCCTCAGTTGTGAATTCGGAATCGCCAGTTGTAATTTTAAAATCGCATCACAGAGTGAAGTAACTAACACCAAAAAACGGCAGAGCGAAGTGATTTCGAATGTTTCAACTGCTACGTTTTGTCACTTGTCTAGGAGGGCTAATTTTAGTCTAAGGGAGGGGAGCTTAGATTACATTACAGGAAACGCACAATATAATAAAAGAAAATAATGTAAGTAGCTGATCCTTTTTGCTATTGAGCACCATGAAAATTTAACACAATTTAGCCGATTTGTTTATTTTCACAATCGATTCACAATGTCTATGATGAGGCGACCGCAGGAACGTCACTATTCGTGCAATCCTATCAATGAAGTACGACATTTTCTGGTGCAGATTTTATCGCCATAAATTATGAAACTTGATAGTCATGGATTTGACTGACAGCTGTCCGTCAAATTCCCGCCCCGCACCCCGCACTGTACATATTTTGTTCGCGATGTCTGTTCTATACGTAGTAATATTACTTCAATGGTGCGACCCGACTGCGCGACGCATGGAGTGGTAATGTATTTATTTATTTAAAAAAGATGAAAATCAGAAAATATGCACAGGTTGTACTATATTCGCCAAGTTATATTTATGAACCCTCGTCCAATAGTTTGGCAAACTATTTTTGTTTGCCCCAGGTCCGTTTGAACAGGTATTATGTACAGAACAAACGCCACTGTAGGTAGGAACTTAAGGAGTTCAGCGGAAACTACATCACAGTATAAAAACTTACAGAAAGTCTGGCAAAATAAAACAAGAACTTCATGCACTTGTTTTGAAACATTCGTCTTTAATTTGTAGTCGACAGCAAATTAATTGAACAATACGTGTACATTCTTGTTTCAATAGCAAAATAGGTGTTGTTATGATGACCTACATATGGTGCAATAGTAGTTAGTTTGAGTTGCCGTCTATAGTTGAAATAATATGAAAATCAAATCAAAATTGAAATCAGTAGTTGCCTATTTTAGAGAGCTTAAGCAAATGTAGTCGTAATTTCTATCACGAAACGTGAGAAGATGAGAGGTTTGAATGTCAAATAGAAAAAAAAAATGTATTACAGCGAATTACAGTCCTTTTCACTTTATGGAAGGTAAGCATCACAACAAGGTTACAGATGCGTTTGAAAGAAGTTTTTATATTCCATTTGTAATGTGATCACCCTACTGCATGCATTCCTACATTGTAAGCAAAGCAAAGAAACACAATGGTTAGAAACTAAAACCAAGACCCTTTGTAATATTTCAAGGGTTCACATGAGGGTAGTTTAATCTGGAAATCTTCCAAGTTCGTGGTCTTACATGTTTGATATGGGAACTTACACAAAACTGTTAGGAAAGGGAATGTGGTTATTGAAATTTTTTCTCTAAAAACTTAAACACCGTTAAGCGTCAAGTAGTACAAGACACTGTATTTCGCACTAAGGCTGAGTTACACCACCTTACTTTAATCGTAATTATAACCATAACCGTTGTTTTTGTATGGAGTTTGATAGACTTTTGTTATAGTTAAAGATGGTGCAACCCAGACTAAGTAGCTGTTGCCCCCAGCTTTGGGTAAAGAAATAATAGAAAGAACCCACGTGAATATCGGTCTATTACAAAACATAGCTGTATTCCAAAAACCTGAATGAAAACCATCTTATGTTTTTCTGGGTCTCAAACTATCTCTATATTTTTCATTCCAATCGGTTTAGTAGTATATGGTATAAGCGTTAAAGAGTAATAAACATCCATCCTCACAAACTTTCACATTTTCACATCATATAAAGCCTGGTCCGTGAGCACGTAGAATTTTGTCCAATGACCCCTAGCTACCCATCCTTATCGCTCGCGCGTAATTATGTTGCTATCGCGCTCGCACACTCACTGCGGGTGCCAGTCGCACAGTCGCGACATAGGCCAGTAGAATTAAACACAAAAATTGATTAAATCGGAAATAATTCCTACAAAAGATTTTTTTGCTTTAATGGCTTCATTGGTTGCCCATTAAGACTCTCCTAAGTTTTCGACTTCGACGGAGTTGTGCTTAAGTGGTGGGGGCCTCCGAAAGGGGCGTTTTTTCGGTTTTCCGGTTATACCGCGTAAAGGACTTACCCTATCGAAAAGTGGTCTTCTTGACGGTTAAAGGGCACTTAATCCTGCATTGAATAAGACCAAATTCATATGTTTTGGACAAACCGTTCTCGCGCTAAAGTTCGGCAAAGTAGAAAATATACGTATAATTAATGACCCTCTCCACGTCCAATGGCTTGATACCCACATGCTTCCAAGCCTTGTAAAGGGTCGCCTTAACCAGTGTAACCCTAACAAGGCTCACGAGTTTGATTCGCTTATCCTTGTTCGTCTCAGCCGTTCCTTAACTGCGGTTGCTGCACCTCTTCCTGGCACTCTCCTGAACGACTCTGTGTTACCTAATGTGGCTGCCCCTCTTCCTTGTACCCTCCTGTACGATTGCATTGCTTAGCTATATGCCTGGTCCAAGGTTCGACGCCACAAAATCAACTTTGTACGCGTGAAAATAGTTTAAATACTATTTCCCGTGCTTGCAACATTTTTCTTTACTGCTTCGCCTCTATTAGTCGTAGAGTGATTGTATACAGGGTGTTAGGTAAATGGGTATATGAGCCGACACAAGCCCATGTTAACATAGGCATATAAATGGTATGGTGAAGTCAGAAATTTGATATCATCATTTTATTTTTTTAATTTTCATACAAAATAAATTTTATAAAATCCGATTTGTATGAAAATTAAAATAATTAAAATGAAGATATCAATTTTCTGACTTCACCATACCATTTATATGCCCATGTTAACATGGGCTAGTGACGGCTCATATACCCATTTACCTAACACCCTGTATATCCTATAGCCTTCCTCAATGTATGAGCTATTCAACACAAAAATAATGATTTCAATCAAACTAGTAATTCTTAAGATTAGCGCGTTCAAACAAACAAACAAAAAACTCTTCAGCGTTTTAATATGAACTTGTTGTTGTTGATTTTTGGCGTCGAACCTTAGACCAGGCATACGGCTAGGCAACGTAGTCATGCAGGAGGATACAAGGAAGAGGGGCAGCCACAGTAGGTAACACAGAGTCGTTCAGGTGAGTGCCAGGAAGAGGTGCAGCAACCGCAGTTAAGGAACGGCTGGGACGAACAAGGATAGGCGCATCAAGCTCGTAAGCCTTGATAGGGTTACACTGGTTGAGGTGGCCCTTTTCAAGACTTGGAAGCCTGTGGGTAACAAAACATTGGACGTGGAGAGGCTCATTAATTATACGTATATTTTCTACTTTGCCGAACTTTAGCGCGAGAACGGTTTGTCCAAAACATATGAATTTGGTCTTATTCAATGCAGGATTAAGTGCCCTTCAACCGTCATGAAGACCACTTTTTGATAGGGTAAGTCCTTTACGCGGTATAACCGGAAAACCGAAAAAATGCCTCTTTCGGGGGCCCCCACCACTTAAGCACAACTCCGTCGAAGTCGAAAACTTAGGAGAGTCTTAATGGGCAACCAATGAAGCCATTAAAACAATAAAATCTTTTGTAGGAATTATTTCCGATTTAAAAGCTAATTCTACTGGACTAACAACAATATAATTACGCGCGAGCGATAAAGATGGGTTAGCAGGGGTCATTGGACAAAATTCTACGTGCTCACGGACCAGGCTTGAGTATAGAATAAAAGCATCGATATAAATTTTTTCGATGCACTACGAGTAATTTGCTCTAAATTTAACGATCAACGCGCCACGTCTTGCCAATAGAGTTTATATTGTATTGCTTAACTGGCATAAGTTACACTTATCTCCCAGTTACTTAGTAGCATAACTTGGTTAACAATAAACTAACTTCTTAACAGCCATAAACATAAACGCATTATCTTCAGCAAAAGGCCGCGTTCATATATGGAGTTGAACGCGGTGTCTGCCAATGACTACGCGACTTAACGCGACACGACGCGATAGGACGCGACACAAAGCTATGCGTTGCGACTAACCTGCTAATTGTAATTCAGCAAAATTTCTCAATGTACAGTGCAGTAGATACTTAAATAACTACATACCTACTCTTAATAATTTATTGTAAGTCATACAAATAAAGAAATTTCAGCCGGGCTAGGATGCGCGCCGTGATATAACCTTATTGATGATTTTAAACGACAAACGTATGGGCTTATCGCGTAAAGTCGATAAAATGGTGCGATAAAATCTTATCGCGGCGCGCATTCTAGGCCTACTGGTAACATTCGGTAGACCAACGATATTGTAAGCAGGAAAGGCCTTTATCCAGCAGAGGTCAGCTCTTGGTTAAAAAAATAACAGGCAACACAACCAATATTTTAAAAGATAGGTTATAAGGTTTATTCCAACTTGTGCACCTAAATGGATATTACCTAAATGAAGAAGTAACTTCCTACTTTTTTATATTTTAAACCGACAGACAGTGATGGTGACTGAGTTTGTTGCGGTGCTTCTTCTCAGCACTTGACAAATTTTTCTCTCGAAGCGCTGGTAGGGCAAAAAAAGAATGAGACATGTATAGGCTCCTAAAGAGCATTTGACGATTTGTAACTTGTACTAATTTAATTAGACAAAAATAAAGATAATTTTGATTTTGAAGAAAATAACGCTCCGCTTTCCGCTTCGCCCTACGGTCCGCTTGGCTCACGTTAGCGCGTGTATCCCTAAGCTATCTGGAATTGATCTCAACTCGCGGCACGATTGTATCGGCTTTATTGTCCCGGCTGTGTCGCCTCAAGTTTTAATTAATTGAGCCGGGTAATGTGCAGGTGAACTCGTATAACGACAGTAAAACTAGAACAGACAGCCCCCTGTTTATCAAATCATAATATTTTTTTTTATCCACAACGAGGAAGCTCTTGGCCTGTATCTCACCTGATGGTAAGTGATGATCAGGCCAAAGGTGGAAGCGAGCTGGCTATCTTACCTCTAACTACCGGAACACAACAATGCTGTTAACATTGTTGTTATGGCGACAGACTTAGGTAAGATGGTGGTAGCTAGCCAGGCGGACTTAGAACAAGCCCTACCATCAACCAAACCGAACAGAAAAATCTGCTCCCACTGGGAATCGAACCCGGGAACTAACTTGGGACCCTGTGTGTGCGTCCACGCGTAATGTGAGACCTCCTTATAGTAATTGTTTGTGAATACGCCTGTAAGTTTTGTTAACAGATGATTACGTAGTTTCTAAGGTGTAGCGTGTTTACTGTTCTTTCTGAGCTTTGCCAATACGTTGTTGAAATATAATGCCAATTAGGAATTGTGCATGTTAGAACTCCGACGCTGCGCTGTTCGAATAGGAATATAAGTTTAAGTTCCAGATCTATTCAGAATAATATGTTTTACTGTTGGAAACACAATCTAGAGATAATTATGTCGTGTCTTGGCTTTCTAAGGAAGATGTACACTTTCAGTGGATTTCAGACAAAAGGGTCGATGAGAAAATCTTCAATATCTTCAAAAGTACCTGACCTAGCTTCAAATGAAAGAAAAATACTGGAAGAACTACGCAGTTTTTAGCTAGGTCAGATACTTTTGAAGATTTAAAGATTTTCTAACCAACGCTTTTCTTAGCGGTCAAGTGTGTTATTTTTTTATATTTACAAACAACATTAAAAAGTAAGTAAATTATGTCTTTGCTAATGTTTCTATACAGAGCTTCATGGCTTGCTAAATAAAGCTTCGTTCTTTAAATCTTTTATTTTTCGTACTTAAAATCTTCAATCAAAATTCTACACATAGGTAATTCACGAACCTTTTTTTACATTTAAAGGCATCAGTTAACACATCACAGTGTCTTAAAAAACCCATGAATATCAACAAATGAAGCCACGATAGCCGAACAGTGAAGTGGTCGGACTGGCCGGCTCGTCTTCCCTTCGGAAGTTCTCGGTTTGATTGTTCAAGGTTCAATCAAACCCCGAGACGCTCGACTATTGTGGTGAGCTGACCATGACACAAGCATTTAACTTAGTACGAGGGGCTAAAGGGACTATTAGTAAGTAATTTGTACAAAAACTAATGACTAATATTCTTTTTTCTAATGCGTCAGCGACTCTTCGATGGATATAATCATTATCGGTAGGCGTAAGTGACAGTTCAGCATAAAAATACCCACAAGCCCCTTTTGTATATTAAATAGAAATTCCTGTGTACTGGTTTCCAAGAACCAGGGTTGAGAGGCGACAGCCAAAATACGAAATAGGTCAAAGTTGGTGCGGCGGCCGCGACGCCACTGGCGCCAACGAGGCGGAGCGGTGCAAAGACTTTCGAGAGCGTAGAAGGGACGCAGACGGGCAGAAAACCACATTGGAAATACTATTGTAAGTTTGTATGATCATTGATCATCACTGAGACTATCATACAAAGTGGACCCCTTGGGTAAGTAACAAGACGTAGGTATTTAATAAATGAAATTAATCCTTCAATTTAATTTAATAAATATGTGTTCCTACAGATATTATAGGTACTCGTATATACCTACCTACCGATGAAAACTTGTGATGGAATAGGTGTTTCTTAACTTAAGAAATACTGGCTAATGAAACTAGATAGGTACCTACACATAATTTGCTATTAAATAAATCATACTTCAAATCAGGCATATTATTAGAAAAAATGTTGTGAACGGCATTCTTAGTAATAGAATATGCAAGATTTAATTGGAAGGGCTTCAATTGTAATGAGAGATGGTTGTACCGAAGTTTTAGTGTACGTTTGATATGTATACTAAAACTTTAATATGATTACAATTCCGACTCTACCAATGAGAAACTTTAGGCAGAAAACTTTCATTTTCCAGCTGTGTACTCTTTGACGCACCACTGCAGACGTTGTATCCTCCGTTTTCATTTCATCCCCATTGGTTGCTCTAAAGCTTTCCTCCAAGCTTTCGCCAATCACAGGAGATTTTCATATCAATTACCCTATCAGAAGTATGCAAAAATATTTCCCTAACCAATCTGAAACAGGCAAGTTTTGGAAAACAAAAACAACTTCGCAAAATCGCAGTTCTGGTTTTTTGCGTGTATTTTTTGATAATAATGTTGAGGTGATATTTTGGTGCAATGTTCGGTGTAACTATGATAGTGTACATAGATTATGTGTTGTTGGCGGTGTTGGTGAGTAGTTTGCTTGTTTTCTTCTAATATTGTTTGCTTGAAGACGCTTTGCGGTTGTAAAGTTTACCTTTCTAGACGTGCGTGGAATACAATAGAATTGTGGCATTTGTTTTGTGGTTATGGATGTATATAACAAGGTGGACAGACGACCTCATAAAGGTAGCAAGAAGGCGCTGTTTGCAGGCCGCTACCAACCGGTCAATCTAGAAATCATTAGGGGAGGCCAGTGTTCAGCAGTGGACGTATACCTATAATGCCCTTTCTTTTTGCGTCGGGAGTAAAAAAGGGGTTAAAAATATCTAATACTCTGTGTATTTCTCGTATTAAATGCAGATGGCAAAATGTTTTGTTTTGTTTAAGTACTTACTAGTTTGCCAATCTTCTTTGAAAACCATCTTACTAGATTGCAAAAAAGTATACCTAATACAACTTTCCATCAAAACGAATTTTAAGTTTGCTAGTCGTATAAAAGTCATAACCTAGCTAAAGCAATCGCATGACCAGAGTAATGTTGTTGTATACATTTTGTATAACAAGCCATAAAGCAGAATCTCTATGCTTATAAGAGAGACGTCTACTCGTCTCGTCACTACGACTTCAAGGAATAACGGTCTTTGGAAGAATTTACTATTCATAATGAATAAAATACTCGTATCACAGAAGACTAACGTATTTCCATGTATTGTAATTTCTTATGTAGGTATTTACTATGTTTAGTAAACTTCCACAATCATTATAGAGACTGTTATAAAGTAGCTAAATAGATTTTGTAAACTATGTTGTTAAGAAAGAGGGTTTCATTCTTCCTCGATAGAAGGTTTAAAAAGCAACGTCATCATCATTATCATTTCAGCCACATGCCCTCCCCTGCTGAACATAATGCCCTCCCCTAATGATTTCCACGAATCGCCAGTTTGTAGCGGCCTGCATCCAGCGCCTTCCTGCTATCTTTATAGGTTGTCTTGACGGCCCACTAGGTTAACTAAATATATTTTGTAAACTATGTTGTTAAGAAAGAGGGTTTGATTCTTCCTCGATAGAAAAGTTCTGTATCTTGGAATACACACAATTCCCGATTGCAACTCCTTTCAAGATGAATAGAGATCCAGGCCGGTGGGACATGAAAGTTCGTGTAACTTCCTACAGAGTGTCGATTTCCTCCAGTACATTTTAAGTAGGTATTAAGTCTTTATTTTATGGTGCATTTGTTGATTGAATCGTTTTTTTGTACGCATGTTCATCATATCAACCACAGGACGTTCCACTGCTGAACATAGGCCTCCCCAATGATTTCCACATCACGCATTTGGTAGCGGCCTGCACCCAACGCCTTCCTGCTACCTTTATGAGGTCGTTGGTGCACCCACAAGGTGGACCATCATACGTAGTATGCCAGAAATACCAATTTTAATTATAATTTTTTGTTTTGTTGTAGTTGTTCCTGACATGCTTCACGTGCGGTTACTGTTTCTACAGAGTGTACAACTTACAAAGAAATGGACAGGTAAGAAACATAACTCAGCACAACGTATAGCCTGCTGTGTAGTTGTAGAATGTGCTATTTTCTTCCAAGTGAGTACTTAAATCTGATGTAGTAAACAGGTTTCCCTGTAAGTGTGGATCAAACAAAAAGGATTGATTCTACTGATCATGAGCAACAACTTTCCGCAAGGACCCCCAAATATCTTTCAAAAGAATAAACCTTTTTATACAATTGTCTTCAATGATCAGCAAATTAGTAGGTATGTTGGATACAGGGTTATCTTGTATATTTGTATATAGGCTGTATAGTAATACACTTAATTGAAATAATTAAGTAAATTAACAGGATTAATAATACCTGTGTAAATTAATAATTCGATCTTGAAATGATCTCTATACAACTCTAGTATTGGATGCCTTTGTACCGGAGTTCTATTAGGAAGCTGACATTTAATTTACCTGCGCTTCCCCCGAGCCTCCCTAATGAACATCAAACAATGCCTTCATTTCCCCAAACCCTTTTATTGTTGTATCAAAGGCTTTTAGTTAAGGACCCCCACAGACTGGCGTTTGTAAGCTCATTAACACCCAATGGCCTGGTGTACTCTGCCCCCTAGTTGAAAAGACGCATTTAACACTTTTTTCAGATAGGAGTTAAACTCAAGGACAGCTAAGAATTACCTGTTTAAATTATTTGAAACATTTTTATTTCCGTTTTGATTTGGGAAGGCCCTTTGAACTATGGGGGCAGTACTGGACGAGTGAAAAAATGATATCCACAATCATGGACGTTTATTTCTGGCAGTTAAATTTGAGGCTTTTTTAAACCTCTTTTTTATGATAAATGGAACAACTAAGTATTTTGGTGTTATTAAAGATGACATTAGACTTTATGGTAAACAGTTTGAAAGGTAATTCACTTATTTATTAGTCTATCTTACACAGATTTATCCAAAAACAACGCTTGGAAAACAGGGAGCTGTTTCTCAATATAAACTTCTACCAGCCAATTAATGTTGAATGTTTTTGACAAATAAACTTCTGAACAAGGAAACATTATTATCAAACGAGAGGCCAATACCGAATTAGACTTAATTTTATTTTAAAGCGTCACTAACAGCAATGGCGTTTAAAATAAAATGCGTTTGTAGTAAACTGCCTTGTTTAGCCCTACTGCTAGCTAAATTCGTTACTCAGGACGCCTATTTTTGAGCTGCAAACATAATTTTATTTTGTTTTATGTTTGGCAAAAGGTTGCGATGTAATTAAAATTATCTGTTTAAAAATAGTATCTGTTTCGCAATAAAATTATGTCTGCTTTTTGGGCTTGAGCTGTGACTTTTAATACTAAAGGGCTAACGCGTTGGGTAATTTAGGCATAGTTTTGTAATAAAAATAAACCCTATTTGGTAACTCATCTAATCTAACTTTGGGACACAATAAATTAGCTACGTAATCTAATCTTATCTATAAAATCCAGACGCTTGAGATTGCATTAATTAGATATTTTATTAATAATAAGACATTTTTTTTCGGGGGAGGTACATTGGACATCTTATTATGCATTCATTGGATTACTGAAGGCTAAAAACAGAACATTTTCAGACGAAGTCTGATAAACAACTTAGGCTGAGTTGCACCACCTAACTTTAACAGTAACTATCACGATAACTGGTGTTTTTTGTATGGAGTTTGACAGACTTATGACGTTTGTCAAAGTTAAAGTAAGATGGTGCAACCCACCTTTAGTAATTAATCATCTGATGATGAAAAACTAACATTTGTTTCTCTTTCAGATTGAAGTTCTGTTAAAGCCGACCAAAGTTCTTTTCTCACATAAAAAGGAGGGTGCGAGTACGGAGGAATTGAGGTAAGATGAATTACATATCTCATTTGATCTCTAGTATAATTCTTAGAATGACTTGTGTTGCTTCCGTTCCGCCGAGAGCTTACCCGAAAAATACATTTAGTTTACTTGGAGATACAAGTATAAGAGATTAGTTAATAACTAAGCTTTAACCATTAACCAGGTTCAAAAAAGTCATTGATTTTAAACCGTATCTTCACCGACGATCTGGTAATGGTCGCGGAAGCTGCCTGGATGCGAGCGGCGCAGGACCGGTCTTTGTGGAAATCCTTGGGGGAGGCCTTTGTCCAGCAGTGGACGTCTTTTGGCTGAAACGAACGAACGTATCTTCACAGCATAAAGTTCAAATTGATGTGGGCGGATACCAGGGCCTGGTGAAGGGTTAAAAAGATGTAAGAATTTTAGTGTCCGACCGAATATGGATTTTTAGCCGAAAACGGAAACGAAAACGAAGCTTCGGCTGCAATCTCATTTTCGGCCGAAAACGAAAACGAAAATGACCTTCAACTCTCAAATTTCAATCTGAAATTATGTAAAAACTTTGAAAACCGTTAATGTTTTGACCAAAAACATAATGACGTTTGACAGTTGATTTTGATAAGGATTTATTAAAGAAAACCGGCATTAAAATACAAAAAAAAAATGTGAATAATTCTTAGTAGAAGTGAAGAAGAAAAAGGGTGTCCAGTGGGAATTTTTCAACTTCAAAAATTTATACAAATTAATTAATGATTTTTTATTATTTATTACTAATGCAAACTGGAGTTTAACAATGCGGATTTAATTTTTTATAGGCAATGTCTTTTGAATGATGCCCGTTTTACTATAGGCACTCTCACAGCCGGACCCTTACATTCGCAACTATGCGAGAGCATATTGCGCTAATAATTTTCCTGCAACTTCACGGCGGATATTTTCTTACAGAACGTGAATTATTTAAGGATTGTTTGCGGTTAACTTTTGACTGGAGATAAAGTCGCATGGTGTTAGATCTGGTGACCGAGGCGGCTAGGGTATGTCCCTGTACTTGCTGAACATTCATTCTTCGAGGTACTCTCCATGTGTGGTGAGACACCTTCTTGCTGAAATAGAGTTACGTAGTTAACCGGGATGCAGTTGCAGTTGTGGTATGAGACATTCATCGATCGATCATTCGACAATACATTTCAAATACTTATTGCTCAACTGCG
The DNA here is from genome assembly GCF_963855985.1 of Ostrinia nubilalis. Taxonomy (NCBI): domain Eukaryota; kingdom Metazoa; phylum Arthropoda; class Insecta; order Lepidoptera; family Crambidae; genus Ostrinia; species Ostrinia nubilalis. The sequence continues at coordinate 13,352,659 of NC_087108.1, forward strand.
AACGCTCTGTAGGCTCCCGACCAGTGATTTATGGCGTATTTGAAATCCCCATTAGACTCTATTTTGAAACAATTAAACTTAATAAAAACTCTTTGGTTTTATTTGTATTCAATTTTGAACTTGGAAAATTCTCGCTGGACACCCTTTATAACGTAACCTCACTTCACAACTTCAAAAGAGTGTGACAATACCGCGTCCGTGAGTGCACCAGATTCACTCCCGAAGATATCGGAACGATAAACGTCACTATCTTATTCACGTATTTCTGATATTCGGTTTGGCCGAAGCTTCGGCTGGTTTTTGACCGAAAACGAAAATATGGCCGAATGTCCATTTTTTGGCCGAAAATGGACGAAAATGAAAACGAAAACGAACATTCGGTCGGTCACTAAGAATTATATTCAATGATGTTCATTGTTCTCAGGACCGTAGTCGCGTACCAGAATCCCTTCACGGGGGATTACTGCGTGCGCAAGAGCAGGGTGGGGCCCAAAGGTTATGTCAACGCGCTGCAGGACCCCGCGTCCCCCGACAGTGGCCTGTCTGACGAGTACGAGCCTCTAAGCCTGGACCCCCAGGTCGCACAGGCCACTGTACCCGAGGAGGTATTCCAAGATGCACCGGTTACCAAGTATAAAGTAAGTAAGAGCGTATTTCTGGATTGTACGTTATTCAACGACACAAGACATAATGTAATGTAAGGGACGAGCTACTGAAGGTCACGGGAATGCACCTAGACAGTGCAGGACGGGTAATTTTGCAAATTAGGTGAGTGGCTAAATTTTGAGTTTAAGCGAGGGGCCAGCATACGGAAATAGTAACTAACTTTACTAAAGCACGTGTATCAGAATTAAGTGAACTTGCCAATAAAGCACCCTGTGGCTGTGTCAATCTTAATTTAAACTCATCAAAACTAGTTCTTATTTCATCTAAAAATTCCAGGCTGAGGACACGATAAAATCTGCGAACTACGCAAGTTCTGATAACAGCGTTATCAAGACTTGGAACTGGAACTACAAGGAGTACCAAATCTAGAAGACGACAATGTAGGAGGAAGACGAAAGCTGCTTTTATATGCGAGGAGTTTGAGAGTTTGGAGGCTATACAGGGTGGAATTTTGTAATGCCACCTGAAGGGAAAGTATTTTTAATACTGTTCAGAGAAAATTTTACTCAAAGTAAACATTCCTTTATTTTTGAAAAGAAATAGAACTGCATTCAAAGATTTCCAAAAAAATACTTGCTATACCCGGGAATCGAACAAACTAAAAAATTTTAAAAATTACATCCTGTTTTTTTAATGCATCGATCGTTAGGGTTAAGAATAAGGATGAAATCTCTTGAACAAACTTGATAAATCAAATGAAAGGAAAACCATGAAATCCTAAAGTATTTTAGTTATTTACAGAAAATTTTATGGTATGGTGGTTTTTCGAAAAAAAATCCAAAATCTTTGAATGCAGTTTTCTTTCTTTTCAAAAATAAAGGAATGTTTTCTTTGAGTAAAATTTTCTACTTACCTATAGTATTAAGGGTACTTTCCCTCCAGGTGGCATTATAAAATTCCACCCTGTATAATTATTATATTTAATTTTGATGAATAGTTTAGGAAATGGAATAAGGGTAGGCCAATTATAATTGGACAAATAAAGATATTGGATTACCACAAAAGTATTGTAAAGTTGCCAAAGTAGGTACTATGTATTGAATATTGATACTATTTATTTTTGCTCTTTATGCTATGTGATAAATAAAACTAGCAATTACAAGATTGATATAAAAATATAGTCTATGCTTATCGACTGATTATTATGAACAAAATACCTAACTAACTAATTATTATAAATTACTACATGTGCCAATATAAAATAAAGGTGCAGACAAACTCACGTAATACTAAGCTCAAAAAAATTATGCCTTGTATAAATATAAATTATAAGGATATGGTTCGTTAATTCTATCTAAGATGTTTATTGCAGATAACATTAGTATTATACACTATGAGTATTTATAATGTCAGCAAAATTTAATATAAACTATGTACCTAATTACCAAACAATCTATGTAGATTAAAAATAGTTTAAAATCTGTGATTGTTCTAAGTATCCAAATTCAGCTAATGACAATAGATACTAGATTGTGAATATAGATTTCATATAGTAGAGTGGGGTACAGGTATGGTTACTCTATTCGATCCATACTTACCATAAATAATGCGACAAATTATAAATAATGTATGTTATTATTCTGTTATTTATTATTCTGTCCAAAATACAATATTCGTCCATGTCTACTGAAATAAAGTTACTTTATGAACACACCTTTGTATGAAAATCATAATAAAATAAGTCGTTCCTGCTTTATAAATTTTATTTAATGTTGTGTGTAAGTGCAAATTAAAGAATTTACTTTCATAATTGCTGTGTTTTATTTGTCTTCCAGTTTTTTATTTATTTAATTTGTCGATATTTTCACCTGGTAAATATTACGAGTATTTACGCCAACTGAAATTGACATGACTCTACCCTCTAAATCTTCACTAAGCTTAAAAAAACACTTGAGCACTATCTAGGTAGGTACTAATATTATAAATGCGAAAGTAACGTCTTGCTTTCATGCCTAAACCACTGAACCGATTTTGATGAAAGGCATAGAGATAGTTTGAGTCCCGTGAAAGGACATAGGATAGTTTTTATTCCAGTTTTTGAGCCGGAGACGCGCGCGTTAAAGGTTTTCTGTGACAGACAAAATTCCATGCGGGCAAAGCCGCGGGCAAAAGCTAGTGTGTAAATAAATACACCGAAAAATAACTTTTTTTTTAATGCATAACAAGGCAGGTATTTGACCACACTTATATTTCTGTACGTTACATCGTGTATTCCATGTACTTTACTGCTCCGCTTTACGATGGCGAGGTAAACATCGCCGCCATCTTTAATATTTCCTGGGGATTCCCGACATACTGGCTCTTAAAATGACTATTCTTATGTCTGAATTTGATGCATTTCGAGCGCGGACTCACCGGCTTGGATCGCGAACTATTTTGTCATCACTCGAAAAATATGTAACATAAAAAAATGTTAGGTATTTACTTTTACGGGCTTTAAGTATAATACTCCTGATATTACTTAAGATTATACATACATAATTAAATTATCAAGTAACGAGACTAGGTAGGTACTTGTAGCAGATCGAAGTATATTTAAGAAATGAGGATTCCAGCATAGGACTAGCCTTTACCCTTGGTTAGCTTTCCCAAGCTGGGCTGTCGTGTGAACACACAAGCTTAGTGTGTGTTTGAAAGCAAACTAAATTTGAACGGATTGGGTTTTTATGGGACACTGCAAACGGAATGTTCGTGTGAATGTTAATATTTAAACATGCTTACTACTAAACGGGATCTTCTAATGAACTTGATGTATTATACAGCTACACGTCTTTTACAACTTTCACTACAATCTTATAACAACTCGAACGTGGTCCGTCTTACGTCTTACACAACTCAGAATACTCATCTCTTAAACTACTTTTCTTACTCTCAATCCTCATTCATGCCTTCCGTTTCCTCCATAGACCAGTCATTCCTCATCATTCAGCCGTTCGAATCATAAACAATCTTTCATCCGTCATCCTACTATTCCGTTACACACAAAACTCATTAATCCTACAGGTACTTATAGTATTCCATATTCGAGATCTCAATATACCAACGAGATAATAATATTATACTCGTAGGTCTATTAAAAACATTTCATTTTCTTGGAGTGCAATAAAAAGTAGCTAAAGCTATTAATTTATCTATCTACCTGAAATATCGAGTGATCCCAGAAATAGCGTCCTGTTCGCTCGACGCGCTCCTTACATTCCAGGATTGCACACCCCGATGCAAGTCAAATGCAAGGGAAACACTGCGACATTGACTCAGGCGACATTTGAATATGGAATTTGAGGGCTGATTCCACGGAAGATATTCAATTTTCACGTGGAAAGATTTAAGGAAATGCCCGGGGAAATCCCGTAAGTATTTTAGCTGAATGTTGAGGGTGTATTTGTTTCAGTGTTCTGCATTGGAAAGTTTTATTTTGCAGAATTTATGTGTATGTATTAGCTTACACTTACGTAAGATTACCTTTTTAAGGTTTTGAAAAATTATTTTCGCGAAAAATACACCACGATTAAAAGCAATAAAGTTGTACTTATTGTTAAATTGAAATTTAAAAAACCATAGTCAAATTAAGAATCTCCTCCTTTTTTGAAGTCGGTAAAAATAAAATCACTGTCATAAATATAATTTAATAGAAATATCAACATAATAACAAGGTACAACTCGAGCGAGTAGCGGGAGTCACCAGTCACCTTTCCATATAACTTCAACACGAGCGCCACCTAGTGACGCAATAACACATTGTAATATTGTGTCACTAGATGGCGCTGTACGTTTTTAGCTCGCGGTATCATTTGATTTTTTCCGATTCTTTATGTAAACTCCTCATACAATACAATGTTATCCATGTCAAGTGTAAAATAATCTGAATAACCTATTATCAGATCCTGACGAAATATTTTTGAGGTGGTCATAGCCGACTTCATGTCGTGCATGATCCTAGAAACGTTGATAATAATGGAAGTACTTTATCGTTAAAAAAGTACAATTTAATTTGAATTTTTATTTAGGTACTTACTTGTTTTTTTAACAAGTTCAGTTATTTTGATACCTAAATATTATTATTGTAATAATGTGATGCCCTAAATCCTAATGAGTTTGTCCAGACACTAATACATTTTGTATTATTATTAGATAGCTTTATTACATGATAAAACTATCTTTGGAGCTAGTTTTTTTGGAGCCACCATAGCCGAACGGTGAAGGGGTCGGACTGGCCGACTCGTCATCCGAGGATCGTGGGTTCGAACCCCGCTGCTGCTGGACTATTGCGGTGACACAAGCATTCTTAGCTTAGGACTAGGGGCTAACGGGACTATTAGAAATTTGTGCAAAAACGAATTAATATATAAAAAGTAACATACAGCTACAACCGCTTCATACTTGCCGCGTCGCGCAGTCTAAGTAAAATATAAGTACCTAGTCAAATCAACATGTTTTCCTACAGCGAAGATAAATATTTAAATATACCCTATAATGGTAACTACAACCTTGGTTTCCCCAAGGAACGGTGAGGATAAACGACGATTACCGGTTTTCCGGTCAACTTAACTTGTAAATAACTTCCCGGTTACCGGTGCGTGTGATTTATACCGGTTTCGTCCTGTCGTGTTTTGATTCAGGGGCAGCCATTCGTCTTAGTCATTAGTAAATGGGCCGATGAACTCTTAATTTACCCCTCAATGGAGGCTAAGGAGGGTAAGTGCCCGTTGAATACCCCTGGATAGCACTTGGTATAGAAAGATCGGTTAAGGTACCGCCGTCTTTTGAAAGGGATAGGAACGAACGCGTGACTGCTTCATAACAAGATATTGGGTGTGCTAATAAATAATTTGATATTAGTTATAAAAGTTTGTTTGGTACCTACTTAAAAACAACAAAAAAAAGTAAAGCAATGATGTTTCTTGATTACTTCAAATTAACCTATTATTGACTTCAAAGAAACTAATTGGTATTTCATTTTCAGATTAATATTATTTTATAATATTTTGATCTAAATATACAGCCCAAGCCACTGGACGGTGGATCGGGCTGAAAGGCATGCAGGTACATGTTATGACGCAGGCATCCGCTAAGAAAGGATTTTACGAAACTCTATCCCTAAGGGGGTAAAACGGGATCCACGCGTACGAAGTCGCGGGCGGCCGATTCAAATTAATTATTATCTAATGGTAATCAAGTGATATGTCAATTGCTGGGTGGTATCGTTAGAACCTTTAGGCAATCAAAATCAAACAAAAAATTATGATCACCAATCATCACGTTTTAACTTCAACAAGAAATATTTTTATGTAGGTAATGTACCTACATTTTGATCAAAAATAACACTGAATTTTTGCCAAAAAGTTGCCATGTTAATGCACTTATAAAATAAATTACTGCAGTAGTGACGCATACAAAAATCACCCCAAACAGCTCGCGTATCATCCATCCAGTCCAATTTTCATCACGAATTAAAATAATAAAAAATACACAACATTAAAAACAGGTAGGAGCAGGGTCACAGTAAAAGAAATCAGCCAGCACAGTCGGAGCATTCATGTTCATTTTTCTTACCATTGTGTAAAAATCCTACCATCTCACATAATCTTACTAATTTTACATAATGGATGAAAGGATTTTGATGAAACTTTATAGCGTTTTTGTTTAAATCTGTGATTGTACGCGGGCGAAACCACAGGGAAAAGTTATGTAGTCTTTATGTAAATCAACTTCTCTTACTTTTTCACAAGGTGCCTACGCCACATGCAGTGGGGACTGGAGAAAAGTTACTGAAAGAAATATTTTTTCATTTGGAATTATTTTCAAAATATATTTTTGCATGTATTTGAGTTGGCTGCTCTATTTTGCTGTGTGCTTCAGTGATGAAAATTTTATTTGTGTTTTTAGGTAATGCTCTTGGACGTCTATGGGGCGAAGAAATATAAATAGGCTGATATTGAACGATAACAAAGTATCGTGTTCCTGCAAAATAATTGCTATTTTTTGAGGCAAACAATAATTTTAGAAATTTTCAAATTGTTTTTGTTGCTATTATAGGTAAAGCGTCTGAGCGTATGGGATTGGCAAGGGAGGGGTGAAATTGACATGACATAGCATAACTACAAATCTGCAGCATTTTTTTTATGTGACAGGAGGCAAACGAGCAGACGGATGACCTGATGGTAAGTGATTACCGTCGCCCATAGACACCCGTAGTCCCATTTTGAAGTCTCGCTGACGTTTGCCGTTACAAAACACCGTCTAAATAAGGAAACTACAATTTGCAATATTTGACAACAGGTATGTGTACATTAATTTCTGATTTTGATATAACAAAATGACTCAAAATGACTCTAACTGACGTATCTGACATTTTTTTCGAAACTGAGTTATCTACACCATCTTAATCAATTTCGCAAGACGAATCGATCTATCTAATCGACTGAAAATTTTGCAAAATGTCAGTTACGTCAGTTAGAGAGGCAAGCGACGATACTTCAGTCACTGACTCAGTTAGACCTATTTATATACCACATTATTATTCTGTGCTATTATTAAAACTTTTTTGGTACCACAGTGTGCCTGTGAAGGATTTTTTTAAAAGTTTTACAACCCTGTAACTTTTACAGTTTGTAAAGCAAAATATAGGGGTAAAATCTTTTCGCTACTTAGTGAAAAATTTTAGTTCTTTAAACTTACACTTAACACTTAGTTATTGCACCACAACTTCGGCTCCTTGTTAGGGCGCACGTAAGCTGCGGCTGGCGGTACAGCACAGAACAGAAAAATACTTGCACAGAAAAAAATATCAATAAAGTTGTGTGCAAGTGCATATTCTTGCTGCAGCACGAGTCAACATAATATCAAATGTAGTCCAAGAGTTGTGTATCTTATGAAGAATTGGGCTTTATTTGTATGCTTTTTTTGTTTTGTTTTCAAACTTACTGTCGTTTTTGGCGAGCTCGCAGTGTATTGTCACGTGATAATTACAAATAAATTGTCATATGAATTTAAACCTTATTACAGCTGATTAAATAACAAGCGTAGGTAAAGATCTACGCTAGTCTGCTGCGAATAGTAACGCATTTAGTACTCACGTTATAGTAAAATGATAATAGTAGAACAACTGTATCTTTTTTTTTGGAACAAATTATCCGGCTACCACAACGTGATCGTTGAACAGTGAATAAAATTAAAGAGAAGTAATATTTCTTAGCACTGTCTTTGCCTTAAACTACAGCCAAAACTGCGGAAAAGAGATTGTTGAAAATATGTATTTTTTTTATTATACATATTATGCTCCGTGCGGCTCCGTGACTCCGTGGTTTGTACGAAATTAAGTATTTTTGTGACTTCACAAGATTCATTCCAACTGCGCAAGAAACAAAGCTGGATGAAGATGATTTACTATTCTATTTCACTGTGGTCGTGCTAAGCAGTCAAGTTAACCGAGTTAGCGCTAAGTAAAGGCTCGCGTGGACCGACTCCTGATAAGTTCATGTACGCACTGGGTTGCGTAGACGTCGCGTTTTAGGATTTATTTTACCACACAGTAAATGCTTGTACAAGTGTTATAAAATCAAAAATCAAAATCAAAAATATTTATTCAGTTTAGACCACAAGTGGCACTTACCGCTTATTCTGTGCTGCCACGTAACATAGAAGTGGCAGATTAAATACAAAATTGTTCGTGCGCTGCATTTATTTCGTCAAAATTACACTAATTCGCGCAATTCGCTGGAACTGTGTAATACGAGTAGGTACCTACTCGATGAGATAAATTGGAATTTAGGTGCAGTAGGTACTTGTATATTTAGAAGTGCACTAAACATTGCTTTCAATTACTTCAAAATATTAATTTAACAGGGTTGTCTCTGTCATACTGAATATTTATTATTTTTAAACTTTAGAAATCAATTTGCATTTCAATATCATACCTTGGTATACGGCAAACAAAAAAGATAGAAGATTTGGTTCTAAACTTGCATCTTTGACTTATTTTATTTACAGAATTTACTAAAAGAGAGGGTAGACCGATAACATCTCACCGGCTTAGTCAATCTTCAGTTACTCCGTGATCATGGCGCTTGCAACGGTGCCCAAACATAAAGGTACATAGTAACAATCAGAATTTACTCGTCGCGTTTTTTTAAGCAAGTCAGTGCACAAAACGAGCACGTCGCTTCCAGTTACAAGTGCAGCTTGCAGCCACTCATTGGCAACCGGCCCGGGGCCTTTCAAATCATATTTATGAAAGAGTACGTTTCTGCCACTTATGTGTGCGTGACACTAGTGTGGCAGTTATGACTCACAAGTGGCAGAAACGTACCATTACTAAATGGTTGGAATTGGAATGGTCACCCATCCATTATTGATGACTTTAGTGAGTACCTACCTAATTAAATTTTGTTTTGTATTTTTTTTATTAGACATGGTGTTGAAGCTAATGGAAGGTGGGTTTTAGTACCTTAGTGGGTTAAAATGTAGCCTTTAAAAAGGTAATTGTAATCGGTTTCAGATCTTGAATAAATAAAAAAATATAGTAAATCATCAAGCATCAAAACGCTGGATATTACTACCTACGAGCACTTTAGTAATTCAATGTATTTGTTTAAAATCAAATCAAATAATTTATTGTATATAAAATTGGGTAAATGACATTAATAGTAAAGTTTAACCAAATAAAAATTAAACGTTAGCTTACTACTCCGTAACTTATCAAGAGCATCTCCCGGGAACGCCGCGCTGGCCGGTCAAACGACAATAATTACGCGGGCCATTTCAACCCTTTGCTGGACATTTGACGTTAGGCGACCAGTTTCTAACTTCGTTAACAGTTGGGTAAGATAGAGAAAGGTCCAGTAGGCTACGTCTAATGACAGAACAGAAATTAAGGCTGAGTTGCACCATTTTACTTTAGGTTTAACAAACGTCAAAAATCTTTCAAACTCCATACAAAAAACACCGGTTGTTGTTATAGTTACAGTTAGGCTGAGTAGCACCACCTAACGTTAACCGTGACTACGATAACCGGTGGTTTTTTTATGAAGTTTGACAGATTTTTCGACGTTTGTTAAAGTAAGATGTTGCAACCCAGCCTTAAAGTAAGTTGGTGCAACCTAGGTTGTTAAAAGTTTATGATTATGGATTACAATATTCATCATCATTTTCAGGTAATTTGGAGACCAAATTACCTGCAGGAGAAGTATTTTACCAAAAACAAATGGTAACAGTTTAGGAGGCCTGATGTTCGCTTATTTGTCGCTATTTACGACATTCTGCCTAAGAGTGGGGATGATCCTATTCTATTTTGCTTTTTCTGATTTTTTTATTTTTTTATTTCTTAACATGCAAAAAAGTCTTCTTTTATTTTATGATTATATTTTTAAATTGATAGAGACTACTATATTAGTCTGCACTGTGGTTTAAAGTAGTCATTAAAACAATTTTGGCTTTCACATAACTTTGTAGGCCTTGGAATTTTCCCATAAAATGGTTTTTAGTTTAACGAGATTACCTAATAGTTATAATAAGCTTTACATAAATTTTATTATAGATATGCCACGTGTTTCGTAAAAATATTGTAGTAGGTGTACAATGTTATTAATTTATTTTTATTTTTATTTAGAACTTACATGCACATAACACTGTAAGTAAGTAATAAGGCGGACTTAAACCCTACCTTTACCAGTGAAGGTCAAGTTTGTCTTTTAAACTTTCATTGGTCCGCAACGAAATTAATCAGAAGAACATAGGAGGAGTTTGAAGTTAAGGTTTGACTTCCCTTTAGTGCAAAGCGGATGAAACGGTCGATACGGTCGAGATGTGGTTGATGGATCGGATCTGGTCGAGTGAAGCGATGGCTGGTTCACTCGTCATGTCTGTGAACAGGCGCTGCTTTCGGGGACTGGTCAATCCAAGTTATTCAAATTTATGTATGCGAGTCATTTCTACTAGTACCTTAATATGTAAGTCTCTTGTTTAATATACCACGCAATCTTGTATACCCATTCTTATGATACACCATACAAGAATGTATGGTAAATTCAGTGAACTGCTCCTGAATCGAATGTACCTACTACTACTATTTCTATTTATTTATATTAACCGGCAGACAGTGGTGACTGAGTTTGTTGCGGCGCTTCTTCTCAGCACTTGCCAAATGTTGGTCTCGAAGCGCTGGTAGGGTAAAAAGATTATGAGACATGTAGAGGCTCCTTAAGAGCAAAATGACGATTTGTAAGAACTATTTATTAGTCTAAACAAATAAAAAAATTTTGACTTTGACTTTGACTTCCTTCCTATTATGTACACCGTAAGAAGCGGGTAAATACCTGGGTACAGCAGCGCCATTTGTCGGTTATTGTGCGGCGGAGCTGAGCCGCTTCCTATCGGCTGGTAAATTTATGCCTTCCGCTCGATCTGCTATCGTCCATCTATAGGCGGGCCACTCAATCAGCGAACTACAAAATTAGGCTCAGTCTTTTGACCAATGGTCGAGTGATTGAGAACATCATCCACTTGATAAGATGATAAAGGAGATAATAAAAGTGGACCTTTTGATGACTGACTATCAGCGATTATCTGGGCTACGCATAGGCTTAGTCTACGCATAGTCCTATTGTAGAATTAAAGCAGGTAATAGAGTTTCACATAGAGCACTTGTCAATACGAGGAGCCATTTTATATTCTATGACGTGTCATAAAATATCATTCGTATGGCAGTTCAGTTTTGTGTGTCTGTAATTTTTAAGTTCTAACAGTTAGAAGCAAGGTTCTGGAATGGAGGCCGCGTACCGAAAATCGCAGCGTGGGACGTCCACCCACAAGGTGGACCGACGACATCATAAAGGTAGCAGGGAAGCGCTGGACGCAGGCCGCTACTAATCGATCAACATGGAAAGCATTGGGGGAAACATAGGCCTATGTTCAGTAGTGGACGTCCTATGGCTGAAAAGCTACCTTGCAAGTTTACATGACTAAATTCGCCAAAACTCATTGTAGCCGCCGTTTGAAAATGGTAATTCATAAAATAATAAATCTTCTAATCATCAAGCGGCTTCCCGCTTACTTCATGGCCACAGCCTAACTTTGGCGAACAACGAGACAACTCGACTTTTCATATTTTTATCAGCGGAAAGCGCTGCGCAAATGTATAATAACAATGACGGATACTCTCGTTCTGCTTTCTGCCCATTGGCGTTTTGGACATTTGACTTTTATCTCGCTTATTCCTGCCGGTGAGTCGCGGTGAGTGAAAGAGATAGATGTGGACAATTGTAAGGTGTTTTTAAATCACTCTGTCAGGTAAAAGATACGAAGATGTGCAATAATTGGTTTTTAAATGTTATGTTGTACCAATTAATTTGCTCTTAATTAAAAATAAAGTAAATTTTTTTCGCTGTTTATCTAAGATGTATTTACTTAAAGCTCACGAAACAAGTTACCTATCCCACGAAATTGCTAAAATATCTTCTTTCAGTGATTTGACTTTAAAAAGACCAATAAATTAGAACACATGTTTTATGTAATGAACATTGTTTTCATTAAAATTGAAAAACCTTCCGAACAAAACATTCAATAAAAATCTCTCTAATAAATAATTTTACGCACTTTGTGCTCATCATAAAAAGGCTGTTACACACGGCATAAAAACGGCCGTAAAGCAAAAGGGAGCAGTGTACACCCGCGGAAAATGTTGCCCTTTTCATTTTTACGTACAACAGCCCATCACCCACACATTTTTGATGCAAAATAGTACCTAATACAACGACATAAGATGCCACAGAGTACAGATTGATGCGCTGTACTAAATTAAGTGCGCGATGGCAGATTAGACCGCGATAAGCGAAAATTGCGGATGGACCTCCTTTTGCGGAGTCAGGAAACGTAAAACACGCTTTTGTAGTTTTAGTGGACAGTCAAATATTGGCAAGAGCGATATCTGACGCCTAAAGCGCTATGAAGGCTTATAGTCGTAGTCTATGGTTGGAGAATGAAACTCTTTTGATTCTCAAGGGTTAAGGGGTTGGTTCTCGGGTGTGCCTTAAATTATAATCTATTGAAAAAAGAACTAACCAACTCATTATGCAACGATAGTGACTTTTGTTCTTAAACTAAGAAACGACAGGTCTTTAAAAATTATAAATATAATATTTTTTTCTCGGACTAAAGAAGCAGAAGCGAATTGTCGTTTCCAGGCGAAACTTTATGACACACTTAACTTCAAAATGGGACTTAGTAGTCTAGAGATTACCATATTAAACATAACTTTATCTCGTCCATATCTTTTTAAGGCGATTAGAGTCCTCAATGACCTTGGGCGTTTGACCTTCACGCCGCGAGCAACACCCGCGTACCCCGCACCAAAAACTCCGATTTGACACCGATCAAAAATACACGGGCATAGGTAGATACAGAATAGAAGCTCTTTCTTCATACATTACTGCCTATTATTTTAAACTTAAATTGATGAACCTTGATGTTGGTGTCATTTAACTCAGGCGTAAAGGTATTTAATAAAAATAACAAAATCCATGAACATTTTGTACGGGATAAAATTTTATTTTATTTTTCGTAAATTTTCTAATGCTTTTGTCGGTTCAGTCGTTCTCGAAATTTGAACAAACCCGACTTTATTACAAGCTTTTATTTAGCTTGCAATTTATGATGTATGTAGGTAATTACATAAATGTTTGTTCGGGTGAAATCTTGCAAGCTGAATTAGTTAGACCAACTTCCTGACGACAACTAGGCTAGATGACAAAATTTCAATTATTTGAAAATATTAGACTCATATTTTTTATTTTCTTTGATAATTAAATAATAACAGTGCTACATCGAGTTGAAAAGGCGCGATACGCCACGCTTGAGTAGAAGTTTTACTCAAATGTGACGTCACGCGAGATTTCAACTCAATATAATACTGTAATTATTCGATTATGGAAAAAAATAAAAAATATGAGTCTAATATTTTCTAATTATTTTCTAATATAAGCAAGTTAGGTACTTGCTTATATTGTTATGTAAGTACGCTACTTTGAAAATCATGAGTCTTCAATTCTCTAAGGTAAACTGCAGGGTCTGATGATGGAGCTGGAATGTGGCCATAAGAATAGGCTAGTTTCTTAAAAAAAAAAACTTATGAGCCGTCAATTTTACATTATCAAAAAATATTGGACACAGGATATTTTTATTTGTCAATTAAACAAGTAATTACGAAGATATGATGCGATGAAATTCCGCGTGACGACACAAATCGCCACATTTTTAAGCATGCCTTGACGTCATGTGCCTCATCTTCTGAACTTTGGTGCGCTTCATCTCTTTAAATTTTCATAAGTTTAAAAATGTGAAAAATACATTTAGAGTTTGTTTTTGGTAAGTTCACCGACGGACTAATTCAAACTCTTGCTACTTTCTTGCTTTATCCACGAAACATCCCTATTCTTCGAAATTATTACGATCTACAAACGGAAAATCTCTGCTACTACGCCGCAGTAAATTCCCCATCATAAATAAAAAGTTTTTTTTTAAACAAGCTCTTGTATGCTAATAATTTTGGTTTCATGACATGCTCCTAAAATTCATCACCTTATAAGAGGATTTCAGTTTTTATCTGCGAAACTTTTTAATAATATAGGTACGTTTCATGGTTTGGTAATTTAGGGAAGTTTATTTGCACTTAACATGAAAAATATGATATCAATGTACTGTGTACCTATGCACCTTCAGTGGCAACTACAAGGTCTACTGAGTACCTATAGTCTACTAAAGGCATGAAATATATTAATTTCTCTAAAAATTAAAACCAACTCCAAAACGACTCACCAAAAGGTAGGCTGCCACCGACTCCGAAAATGGCTAATTTTGTAAGCAGTATCCAAATTTTTTAATAAGCTCTATAGAACAATTCAATACCACTTTATCTTAATTTTTTTTAATGTGACAGGAGGCAAACGAGCAAACGGATCACCTGTTGGTAAATGATTACCGTCACCCATAGACACCCGCAGACCCAGGGGCGTTACAGGTGTTATTTTTAATTGTGGTATTTTCGCGAAGAAATATATTGAAAATATAAATTGTTTTCTTCACGTAAATCGATTAAGTTACAGATTCTGAATAGCTCCTAATTTGGATACTGATTGCAAAGGCCTAGTAAATAAATAACGTAATAATTTTTCTACTTGTATTTATCTAGTGCAGTTGTTTTGGAGTCAATTATAGTTTTTTTACACTAATAGATTCTATTCAGGTAGAAAATAGCGTCTGAGCGCGTCATAATTCAATTGTATCATCTGACTGCACGTAGTCTATGAACAATTCTGACATAAAATCTATTGTCGAACAAAAGCTGGGTTGCACCATCTTACTTCAACTTTGACAAGCGTCAAAAGTCTGTCTAACTCCATACAAAAAACACCGGTTATCGCCAAAGCTACGGTCAAAGTTAGGTCACGTCAGGTGGTGCAACTCAGCCAAAGAAAAAATTCATTTTGATCGCTAATGTCAGTTTGCAGCGAGTGACACAACCTCCCCGTCTGAAGGCCAGCGGCCGACTGCCGCCCGCACCCCGCGAAGGCCCCCTCAACAGCAAAACGTTCGGAATTTATCAAAAGTAAAATTTATGAATGAAAGTAATGTTCGATTGAAAAACGCAACGTGTCATTTAAAGATTAAAGAATTCCTAATCTATTCGTGCAAAAATCTTTTAAATTAACATAGCCGTTTTGGAGGAGTAGGGAATTTAAGTAAAAAATCGATGTCCCGTATTTATTTTTTTAATCCAAAACAAAGAGACGTAGCGAAAATTCAAACGTCAAAAATGTAGTCCTTGAACTGTTGTATAACATATATTTTTTTCAACTATTTCTATCCAGCAGTAAAAGAGGAGTAGGCTTTACAAAATGCCCATTTGGCGCGGATTGAGGACTCTAATCGCCTTAAGTTTAATTCAAAATGCAGCAGAGTTATCTACATAAACTATACGACAGTAATTTCGGTGAATCTTAAAAAAAACGACGTTTAACCGGAAATAGCCGCGAGTGACCCCACAAAAGCTTGCGAGAGCGACGGCAGCGCCGCGGGCGGCGATAAGGCACAACAGACATGGAGCTAAACAATGCGAAGGCTCCTCTTTTGAAACGTTACAGTTGCGTTTAAACTGTGTCTGTAATGTAAGAACTTAATGGACTTTTTCTCGAGATGGATATATTATTTAATGATGGTTTGTTGAGATGAAATACTTTGTACGACCACGCTTGTTACGTTTGAGTACATAATTTCATCATCATTAATTTTCAGCTAGAGACGTTCAATGCCGAACATCGGCCTCCCCCAATGTTTTCAAGATATGATTTGGCATGAAAAAATAAATAAAAGAAAGATAAATTAGTTTTGTTATGTTAAAATGCAATAAGAAGCCAATGTTGCCAACGTTGCAATTTTTGCATAAACTTATACCTCTTATCATTTTAAAAACGTTGGGTAACTGGTCGAAAAAATCTGTGTATTGTTTCAAATAAATACCTAGTTTCAAAACAACAAAAACCACACGGTTTTTAATTGAGAAGCTTTTTCACAACCTAAACGTGTCATAGATTTGGTCAACCATGCTCTCCACTCTAACGGCACCTATCGAAATTCAACCCGCAAATAAAACAAAGGCGTCCAAACAAACTGTCATCACTTTTATATTCCGCACAAATTTCAGGACGTGCTGAAAACAATATGGCGCCCGCAGCGGAAGCCGCGTCCTGCTGATAACTCAACAAAGCCTGAGCACGACTGAAACGCACTTACACAGAGTTATTCGAGTACAGTACACGGCAAAAAGATTATGGGACATGTAAGTTTTTTTAACTGGCAGATAATATTATCTACCGCCTGCCATGCATTAACAAACTCAGGCTATATTATCGATTGTTGCGACGAAAGATGAATGATGATGATCATGAGAAATTCATCATTTTGTTTAACTATAGTCTCAAAGCGGTGGTAGAGCAAAAATATTATGAGAGATGTAAATGTTATTAAGTAAGGATTATGAGTCAGTTATTTTCCTTTTTTTCGAAAATGATGGTTTCAGTTAGTACCTATTTATAGTAGTCTAGATAAAATAAGAGAATGTTTGCCTTGTTTTAACAATTGACATCGATTCTTGTACCTATAAACAGAAACATTAATTAAATTCCATTGGAGAAATTGTCATTTAATCGTAATGGAAGTTAATTTATGCTGTGGACTGTACATGAAATGCTGATAGAATAAAATGATACAATCATTGTTACACAGATTGTTGACTTTAACAGTGCTTTATGTTTGTAGGTTAATATGTCGGCATGTGTATTATTAACTTTATATAAAAATAAACAGATTTTACGCTTGTATTCTATGTATATTAAATTTCATTTACAACTTTATTTACAGGTTACCTACTACTCAAATGGACTATTTTTAGCAAAAGGCAAATACGTACTTTTCATTAATTTTTTGATTAATTCAATAATATCCTTTGGTTATGTAATAAATAAAATATCTAGATAGTAAAGTACCTACTAAAATACCCAGCTAAGATAGTTTGTCTCACATAAGGAGGTCAAGTGTCATCGTACAAGATTGAACCTTCTAGTGCCTTTCTTGTTAATTATTTTTACAGCAATATAAAAACATATTTTGTAAAAAGTTCAACTGTCTCATGTTACAAGAGTTACATTCGCTAACAGACAGAAAAACGGAAGAACAGATTTAGTATTAAGGGGTCTTAGGAACCACCTGGGAACGGAAACTTAAAGCCTACGCAACCTTAAAAAATTACAACTCCTTAGAGACTCAATTCGTTAGCTTTTCTATGCTCTTGAAATAGGCAGTAAAACGTGTATTTGTACTTATTCTCTGTCGTTTACCGTCTGTATACAATGTACAAGACACGTGATATACCGGCAACGGCGTATTAAGCCACGTAATAGAATCTTATCCAGTTGTGATAGAAGCTATTTTACGACAAAAATGCGAAGCTTGATATGCTGTCAGTTGAACACACTTTCGTCACGGAAGAGCATTGTGTCAAGAATAGCGCAGGTTCTATTGTTATTTAATGCTTCATTGAATGTTTACTGCCGGCCGACACCAGGAGGACATGTAAATAAAAATGTTTTTTCAGGTTAAGTACAAGGCAGATTCGCCTTATTTGTATTCTTCTTACATGCTTCCTGAACATGGCGGCTGTGTAATTCAACTTAATTTGTTCATTGAAAGGCAGTGTGTTTTGACTGAACTGAACAAGGTTACGCGGAAATTATATGTAAAATACTGCAGTAGGTATTTTTTCTATAACAAAGGCACATTAGAGTTAAATATAGAAACTTAGCATGGGCTTGTGAACTGATTGAACTTCGATTCGAAAAAGAATGGTTAGATCCGTCGGTCACAATAGACGTCTAAAGAGAAAACCTATGTGCCTACTTTGTAACAAACAAAGATAAATAACGAAACATAATGCAAGTACCTAAAATTTAACAAATTTTTATGTCCTTTGAAAAGTCGTTTTTCAAACGTAATAATATAATGGCTGCATCCCATGATGTAGTCAGATACTAGGTCCAGCATATTCACTTTTGTAACGGCCTCTACGTGTTGGATCTGTATCCCCACGCAAGCCTTATAAAGGACCGGGCCACCCGTGAGCTCCAAAGCGTACAAATAATAATAATAAACGTAATAATAATCAAACGCAACCGTAGACTACATATTTTTGCTAAGAAAATGAATCCGCCGATGGCATCCAGGGCTTTGATAGACGCAAGCCTCCCAAGACCCTAAAGCACGATCATATTAGGTAAAACAGCTCAACTTTTCAAAAATGTTTATCTCTTTCCACTTTCATCTCGAGCCAAAATTAATATTATTCCATCTTGCCGTTATAACACAAAGAATTTTCGCGATGTCAAAAAGCAATTTCGGGGTCTGTTTACACGCTGCGATCTCGGACAAACAACCGGACGTGCAATTAACTACGATAAATAAGGGCGGTTTATAACTCAGGATTGGGAGCTTTTTAAAACACCGACCTTATAAGTTTTCTGAGGCGCTTTTGTAGATTTTTAAGGAGGAAAATAAGCTTTTCATCTTAGTAAAAGGTTTGAAGGTAGAAAAACATTATTTACAGTAAGCTTAAGCTTACTTACCTAGCTCATTATTAATTTAATAAATAAACAGGTAAAACGTGAGTTGAAAAAGTCTGCATTTTATCGTAATACGAGTAACGAGTTAGGTAACAGATACCTACTATTAGGGAAGAACTTAATGAGAATGAAAATGAAATAATATTAGACTTCATACAAACTTACCCCCATTATCTGCTAGCGGCAAACAGCTTGGTACCGCCATAATCTGAAGAAAAAGAAAAATATTAATTAATCAGACGTACCTATATCGTTTATCAAAAACAAACCTGCAGTGCCTATCTGCAAGGTGAAGATCAATTTAGCTCCTAAGCTAAGAATAAATAAGCAATAACTACCACTGAATTGCAGGGTCTTTAGGAATTTCGTAGTTGATTTTATGTTTTGTAATACTAGTCTAAAGCTGCTCTAACTTCTCTTCACTGACCTAAGCCGAGTTGAACCATCTTGTACAACTTCAACAGTAAATATACATAACCGATGTTTTGTATGGAGTTTGACAGACTTTGACGTCTGTTAAAGTTAAAGCAAGATGGTGCAATCCAGCCCTAGTGTCCAAACGTCTTCTTCAGGAGTTCTCTGAACGGAACAGCTGCAAGTATCACATACATCCTCCCTCTTTTATCCTTTCCCCGTTCCCCACCAGACGGGGACCGCTATAAATAAGGCCCGTATCGGTTCCATATTCATAATAGTAGTCCTATCCCATTCTGGCATCGGTAAAACCGTCCCCTGATTTATTTGACCCGAGTTTAAGGTGCTGAAATATACGATTCCGTGGGATTTGCAAGTGTGAAATCCTACTATTTTACGTTTGAAACATTCTGCGGACAGAGCCCTAAGTGAGTTGTAGAGTTATGTAAAAAAAATCCATACATTGTCAAGAGCAATATTTACACAAGAAAAAACAATCTAGTTTGTTAAAAGCAATATTTTGATAATAACCTACTTCTGGCGCAGGCGGGTGAAAAGCAATCAATTATTATTAATAAATAAATAATGAAATCAAAATTGTATTTATTTACGTAAACTCATTTTCTGTCTTTGACCCAATGAGCGACGGTGAAAGATAGACCCGAAACTAAGTACGTAAAGCGATTCGAAGTAACCCTTCAGGCATCATTTCGTCGAACGTCGAATGGTATTTGAAATTGTCCTTTTTTCGACGAAATCAATCGAAACATTATTTCACAGAGCATGTTGACAGTTAACAACAGTTTTAGGAAAAAGGACGACATATTGGATGTGACTTGCTTCTAGGTATTGGAAATGCAATATTGCTGAAACCTTCGCTTTGCATCGGAACTACAATGTGTATTTCGATATATTAATACAAAACTATCTAATAAAATATTGCAAGGTTTGATATTCACGAGAAGTCAAAAGGCGTAAGACGTAGGACGTCACCCACAAGGTGGACCGACGACCTCATAAAGATAGCAGGAAGGCGCTGGATGCAGGCCGCTACCAACCGGTCATTATGGACATCATTGGGGGAGGCCTATGTTCAGCAGTGGACGTCCTATAACTGAAATGATGATGATGATGAAGCATCATTTTAGCTTACCACGAGGCGTTAACGGGATTGATGTAGCATTTCATTATCATCATCATCATCAACAGCCCTTTACAGTCCACTGCTGGACTATGAGCCTCCTCCACTATAGTGGAGGGTTTTGCCATAATCTCCACGCTTGGCAGGCGGGTTGGAGATCGCAGTTTAAAAGATTGATGTTTTTCAGAGAGCGCTGCTGCCCATTCTCTGTTTGATGTGTAGTCCCTAAGTCGCCTCTTACGACACCCGCGGGAAGAGTAGGGGTTGGTGACAAATGTATTCTACTCTGCCGTCACCACACGGCTCATTCTACTCTGCCGTCACCACACGGCACCTAAATATTTTTTCTTCACATCAAAACATTTTTTTTTATCATTATTTGAATTGCTTTCGTTATCAACTGAGTAATAAGATTTATTATTTACTCTGTGAAGATGAGTAGAATTTTTATTTCATCATGAATAATAATTTTTGCATTTCACTTATTTACACTGCAACTCCGGGATATTAAATATTCATTTTCAAGTTGATGCAGATGCAGTTAGTAGCTGCTAAGAGGTTTTATTTTCATTCGAGTGTTATTAAAGAATTTTATATAATTATAAACTATTTCAAAGTTGAGATCCTACAAGATCCAATAAAATCCTAGTCAACTTGTGAATTTTTATCTGGTATCCACCTATGACAAGCGAATCAAACATTAAAGAAAAACTGACATTGGATAGAAAAACATAATACTCAATTTTTATAATAAATGTTTTTTTTATTTGTTGTATTTATCACAATTATTTAGAATATAATTATTTTCATTTGCAATTCAATAGAGTAAATATGACGAAAAGAAAGTAGTGCCATTTAGGCCCGATTCGACCAAAGTATTATCCAAGAATAACTCCTGGTAAAACTGGCACATTGACAGTTTATTCTGAGACTAATATTTACTCTTGTTTGGTCGGATCCACCCTTAGTGTAAGAGTTCCCAATATTCCTAGAGCCTCTCAAATAAAAAGGATTGAGAAAACAATACGTTAGGATCAGTTTATTAATAAAACATGTTATTAAAGCCGCGAGCGTGCAGTGTCATAAATATGTAGGGGCTAATACGGTGGCATTACTGAGTGCATTAACAAATTAATTCGGGTTTGCTTTCCCACAATGTTTAGAGGTTTGGAAATTACTGGAAAACAATATTATTCAATTAATTTAATTTAAGAATTAGTAATTTCATAATATTTATGAAGTATTGATTCTTCTTCTTCTCAGTCGGTACACTCTTGTCAGAGTGGTCGTGGTCATCATTTTGAATCACGATTCAGAGTGATGTTCCTCGTAATACGGCGCCATTCCTCGCGGACTGCAGCTTTCCGGGTACTTTCGCTAACCGAGCACTTAGTTGCGGCCTTGATCTGGTCCGTCCATCTCATTGGTGATCTACCACGTGGTCTGGTGCCCTCAACTTTTCCCTTTTTTCTCTATGGAGGTATTGATACGATGATAATTATGTCCTAAAAATATGAAATTCTTTGAAGTCGTACTTAACTGTCAATTTGTAAGGTAGTGAAAATTTACTATTTGAAAGTTTGT
Organism: Ostrinia nubilalis; assembly: GCF_963855985.1. Classification (NCBI taxonomy): domain Eukaryota; kingdom Metazoa; phylum Arthropoda; class Insecta; order Lepidoptera; family Crambidae; genus Ostrinia; species Ostrinia nubilalis. The sequence goes on from NC_087108.1 coordinate 13,374,628, forward strand.
TTCCAAGAAATGAAGAGCAACTGAAGAAGCAAGAATTAAATCTGTTACCACAGTAAAAGAGGATAGTAAAACATTAATTCATAAAGGTCATTCTATTTAGTGTAATATTTCAAAGCACAAATAGTATGTCAGAGATAATTTATAATTGTGCTATCGATGAGAAAAGGCACACACTAATAAGTGAATTTGCCATGCCTTTACAAATAAATGATAATTATAACGTATTTTATAATGGTACAAAAAGTTTTCTCACGTCGGAGTTACAAATAAATTATGATAACTTTGCCTTTAGGGGCACACTTGTTATTTTACTTATTTATTACCAGTCTGAGCCAGAATAAGGGTTATGTTTTTTGTGTCTATTTATTACTTACAATGCATCAGTGTTGTATGCATTGTGTGGTAGTACGAACATACTTTACTAATTATCTTTCACTGTGTCATACCCATCGGTCAAGTGCGAAAGTGTTCAATACTGTTACCCTCTTCACGCGCTCCGCATTTGTCACGGCGACACTCCATAGTTCAAGGGTGACGTGTTCGACGCCGGCAAGGCCAGGACAAGGCCACAGGTTTTATAAGTCACGGGTTACCTTCCTTGTGAATGGTTTATGGCTGGGATCAAGGTTCTTGAGTCAGCTTTATTAAAAGTGGCTATGTAGTTAGCCTTTATCTATACAGCCTGTCCTGAAGTGAAATTAAGCTGTTCAAACCTATGCAGGTAGTTGAGTAAAAGAAAGGACAGTGCCAATCCATGTATGGAAGTTGGACCAAGTGCTGCCCAGAATGGAACCATAGTGCATTTTGTTCCTCAGGCCAATACTAATTTTTCAACCGAAGCGCACTGAAATCTATCCCTGGAGTTAAGAGAAAAAAGAGTTTTGTTTTGAATTATTTACATACAAAATATCATCGATGTATACGTACTACGCATAAGATTTCGCGATTGTGGCATTAAATAACACTTGCTATGTTGAACTTAACCATACTGCATCCGTACACCTTACTTTAGTACGACTTCGACACTCTTTATAAGCGATCAAGCGCTGTTGCAGTAGTTTGGTTACTTGACAGAAATTAGTTATTCCTAAAATGGAGCAAGAAGTTTTAGCTTACAAGAACTTCAATAATCGATTGTAATACACCAATTATAGATAAATTGATTTTTTGCAAGGATAGAGAACTAAAACTTCTTGCTTCATTTTGGAAATAATGAATTTCTGTCAACTTACCAAACAATTAAAACAGCGCTAGATCGTTTATAAAGAATGTCTAAATCGCACTAAAGTAACGTGTACGGATGCAGTATGGTTAAGTTCAACATAGCGAGTGTTATTTAATGCCCTAATCGCGAAATCTTATGCGTAGCACGTATACATCGATGATATTTTGTATGTAAATAATTCAAAACAAACCTCTTTTTTTCTCTTAACTCCAGGGATAGATTTCAGTGCGCTTCGGTTTACACATTAGTATAGGCCTGAGGAACAAAATGTACTATGGGTTGATTCTGGGCAACACTCGGTCCAGACCCTGGCACTATCCTTTGTCTTCAATTTCGAGTAAACTCTAAAATAAGTCCAATTTTTGACACATTTTTTGCCATGAACTCATGAGAATAAGAATGTAGTAACCCGCGTTCCGGCAACTTTCAAAATGGTTATGTATAACGATACATAACCGTTAAAAACCGTTTTTTATAGAATTAGTGCATTTGAAAACGTATCACTAACATTTTATTACACCTGCAATATCGGGAAAAGGGAACAAAACGAATATAAAAGTAGTTATAGGTACCTACTTACTACATTTTGAACATGATTTATTACATCACATACGATTGGGGCACAGAATCGACTCTATAACGATTATTACATCGCCTGCAGCACCAATGGGTTTGTAGAACAAAAATAATAGCTATCATTATCCCCCCAGACTCATCGGTAACTCGCGTCATTTTTCCAGGGGCCGGCCGTCGCGTGTGCGGCAAAGTGCCGCGGTGCGGGCGGCAAATGATCAGCACTCGACATTCATTCTAGTGCTTGCTCGAATGGGGCCCATCCACCAATTGTGACAGTCAGGGGCGGTATTCTGGGATCGCGAGAGAATTATTTTTGGAGTTGGTTGTGGAAGTCAAAACTTCTGTTTTGTATTTATGAGTATGATAAGTATCAAATTAATATTATTAAAGGATTACAAATTGTTAAAATTAAAATTAGTAGTAAGAAATCCACCCCACTTGCCCAACGTTTTTAAAAGCGCCACAATAAACTCTGTCGACGCTATTTAGGATGAAAATGTGAAAGAGATAGTTAATCTAATTCGCCTGCAGGAATGATGCCCTGCGTGCCCAAACAACTGCACGCAGGAAGATTTGATGAATGCTACAGACAACGCCACTCTTGTAGCGGAGTTTTGGTCTGACACGACAAGAAGAAGAAGACAGGATGTATTGTGAAACTTTGTCGTTCAACATCGAACAATGTATGCTGCGACTGGATGGATTGGTACCTATGTCTAAATCTTATTTAGGTACTACATTATGATAATCACACAACTACATATTTCGATAAAAATAACGAATGCTTTTCTTTTCCCCATCCGTTTATCGAGCGATTCACAATATAGCACCTCTAAAGGACAAAATGGCCCTTGAAAAAGCCGCCTCTAACATTTTTCGCATCAACTACCCTCGATTTTTACAGCGCGCGTCACGCGATGGCTCGTGTATGACGTTTCATGGCGAGACGATGTACTGGATTGATGGTGGGTAGGTAATGAAATATGGTGTTGTTGTAGATAAAATAGTTCTGACAATTTCACACTGATTTGACACTAAATTGTGGTTAATTTATTTTTAGTTGGAATGGTTAAGTTTTCAGAGTAACCTAAGCACAATTTAAGACTATTGTTTTTTTTTCTATTGCCGTTAATCTTTGAATACAGTGATATTTCTTCAAAAATAAAGGAATGTTTTCTTTGAGTAAAATTTTCTATCTACAGTATTAAGAGTACTTTCTACATTAATACTTATTATCAGATATAATTATTGGTTTGTGAACAGCCTGAAACTTTTACTACGTACACACATGGCCTTTGTGCATCCACTAAAAAGAGTTATTTAAAGCGACCAGCACGCAAGCACACGAGTGCAGAAGGGAGAATTTGGAGAAAAACTTTAATTCAGGAAAGTGGGGCGGCGGCAGCCGGCGCTAACCGCGTTGTGTACGTACGCAAGTTTGCGACACGCTTTCACGAGGTCTGAATATGGAATACTTCGAAAATTAAGAGTCTGCTGATTTCAGAATGTTGCAGGATAAAAAAGAATTTGTTTTTAACTTTATTTAATTCACAGAAAGTTAATTGTTCAATTATTCTACCACGAAACTTTCAAGTGAAGTTCAAACTTGTTCCTGTTTTCAAATGTATTTCTGTTTATTTTTGCCATTATGTACATAATATCTGAGTGACATACTTAGCACGTAACAGGGACGTGGCCACAGGGGAACTTTCTTGTTATTTTCGGGGTTCCGTACTAAATTACCAAGCCTCTGCTGTCAATCTGTCAGTCAGTATTTCAGAGAGCTTCAATCGTGAACCGTAGTAGGTAGGGAAGTGTGTGGTAGAATGGTTATTACAATAGTACCTATGGTACGGGTGAATCCGAACCTTAACTTTGAACTCCTCCTATACAGAATATCAGCATCATGTTCTTTACGGAATATGATACAAGCTGAGTAGGAGTCATATGGTTCAAAAAATTATTTATAACTAGCTGACCCGGCGAACTCTGTTCCGCCTTAAAGGCAATTAATAAGCAAATCTTTCTTTATTTGCTCACCGTTTAGACCTACCCTGGACTACGACAAACATTTTAACACCAAAAAAAGCCCAACCGGCCCAGCCGTTCTCGAGTTTTAATCAGACTAACGAACATCAATTCATTTTTATTTATATAGATAGATAGATAGATTATTATCCAAATTGTGTAAAATTACTATGTTTGAACCAAATAAATAATTTTTCTTTCTTCTTTATTTCTTTCTATGTTTTTCTGATTAAATTCGTTGCGGGTCCAATGACAGTTTAACTTTCCCCCTTAACAAACTTGACCTTCACTGGTTGGGTTTTTATTGGCGGTCAAGCTGTAGATCCTGGCTACACAGGAGTTGCAGCGGTGGGAACGAGAGGTGGAAATAGTGCCGGTACGGGTGAATCCGACAACTTTGTCGGTGTTTCATCAGTCGCAATAATAACTATATTGTTTGTCGAGCGTTTACAGCATTGGCATCGGATCCTGCGAGTTTGTCTCGGCCATGTTACACCAAAGTTGCCGGTTTTTCTTCGGAACTCGCCGGCGGAGTTTCATTTCCTACATGGCGCTAGCGAATAAACTTAAAAACCGAACTTGGATATAAAACAAGTTTGCGAGAATAAACCAGATTGCTTTTTATACAGAATTCAACGGAACTTGTTATTTATTGGACGGTTTGCGTAAAAAGCTTACGTCGCTACCTACTCTCTATTTCAAAAGAAATTTTATTGGAAATTTTATTGCAAGGTAACTGTTGAAAAATGTGTACTCGATAATATAATAAGGTAGGTAATGAGAATCTAATTAACTAATACTTAATTTGGCTGGATGCAGGCCACCACCAACCGGCCATTGTGGACATCATTGGGGGAGGCCATGCATGCTCAGCAGTGGACGTCCTATGGCTGAAATGATGATGATGAAGATGAATTTGGTTGGTTTAACCTTTAACTACTGACGTGGGGGCCTCTCAGGCCTTGCAAAAGTCAAATTGTTGAATTTCTCCTCTCCCACGTGCACGACACACGCGAATCTTTTAGTACCTTCAAGTTTCATTGCGCCGAGGCTGTCAACAACGGTTCACGTGATTGCACGCGCAATTTCAGTAGGTAAATTAATTTTAAAGTTTCTTGTGGGCCTCTCAGGCCCCCACCTCAGTATTGGCGTAACTTTTTTTGTCTAAATGAAAACTATTTAGTTGTCGTCTTTTCTTGAAATAATTTGAAAAAATCTATAATATGGAGCCCACAGTACGTCGTCCGAGAGAAAGCGGTATCTCGGAAGTAAAAATAACCAGCATTTAACGAAAAATAGAAGAACAGTAGTTTTTGGCACGTATGCTAGGAAATGATAAGCCTGTACCTGTCTATCAAGATTTAAACGATGAAACCAAGTGCCATACATGTATTTTGAAGACTCAAATGAAATCTACATTTTAAAAATATGTATGGCTTCCTTCACTGAGCAAAGCAAGTTTATTCACACTGTGTTTAATTCGCACTATTTGATGTGTGTAATTTTTTTCCCCCTTTTTCATATTAGGATTACTGATATATCATTAGCTAAAAAGACTATTGAAAATTAAGATTCTAAGTTGATTTGTTGAATTTATGAATATTTTTCATGATAACTTTGTGAATCATGATTTCATGAGATTTTTGCCAAAAATGCTACATGTTTTCTAAACATTGAAATAATACGTACTTATTAACAAATAATTTACATAAAAATCGTTTTATTGTATTTAAATATAACCACTATTAATAATTATTAAACATAAAATCCTAAAAATATTATATATTTTTAAATATAAGCACACATATGTACGGGCCTCTCAGGCCCCCACGTCAGTGGTTACGTGAAATTAAATCCACCTCAGTAGCTAAAGGTTAATGTATTAAAACAAAAAAGTTTGTAGTTATAGTGACTAGCTCTTAGCTACATCTTCAAACGTTAAGTTTATCCAACGTTAGTATTAGTAAAGACTAAATAAGTAGATCAGCTATTTCGAGAACGAAAGCAAGTGTAATTATGGTCTCAACCAATTAATTTGGCTAATCGCTAATTAATAACACTGTTGAACTGCAAATACCTTTAATATGATACCTTAAACCACAAATCAGCGGTTTAAAACGAGGTATTTTTAGATTTGCTTATACTTCTGTTTGCCTTTTTGGTAGTCCTAAATAAATAAAAGAAAATATACAAATGACCCGCTGGGCTTGCGGTCAGTCCGCGGTCACAACAGCTGCGGTCGGCCTCGTCCGCGGTCGCACTAATTCACTTCAAATTCAGTGCGAACTCTAAATACAACAATCATTAATATCCTTGGTCATGAGGTATTAAGATCTAATATCTCAACCGCAAAGTGATATTTGTGTTATGAAATTAAGTGCAGTTTTGATTTTGTATGTGTTTTGATCCAACTCTGTTTTTGTGGTGTGCAATGAATAGAATCTATCTGTTACTAATAAAATAATGTTAAGTACCCCTCAAAAATAATAATAAGTAGATAATGTAAGTACATGTTTAGCTTGTCCTCCGTGTAACTTAATTTGCAAAAAGACTAATAATTACTTTATTTGTCTGTAGGTACTAATATTATAAAGAGGAAAGGTTTGATTGTTTGTTTGTGCTTAAAAATTGCTTAACCTTAACCCGTGTCTTACTATTTTAGTTGAAATGGAACGCGAAATTTTAAAATCTTAAATTGCTGGACTAATTTGATAAATTCTTTCACGATTACAATTCTACATTATTACTAATGAACATAAGCGTACAAAGTTCGCCGGGACAGCTAGTTAGTAAAAGTAAAGTAAAAAATGTTTTATTTGACAAAAGAGCGACATCACATTTACATAAATTACAAAAAGAAAAACATTGTGCCCTGCTGTCAAATAGCTTAGCATTAATCGGGCATTAGTTCATAACTTTATCGAGTTTAAAACTGAACAATCTACGAATATCTACAAAATTTACAATTTGCGGATTATCGATACAGGCAGTTGGATATGTGCTAACATTAATTAATAGATAGTCATACATGCAGAATGCCTGTATAAGTAAATAGTGGTATGAGCTCCAAAACTACTTAATCAAACTCGGTACGTTGAAGCCTCCCTACACATTTGTTGGGAAAATTTTGCTCAATTACTAAATAAGTTCGACGGCAATCTGTCTGACATTTCGTATTTTTCTGTCTTTGTAATAGACATTTAGGATTTTAGACAAGGTCATAGGCTACGTTTTAATTACCAAATAAAATATGAGTATTTCAAGTAGGTACGTACATGAAATAGGGAATCAGATGTCAAGTATGTACTTTTTACTACTGGTTTACTGTGTGTTTTCATTGTTTTGTAAAGTTTTTTGGGGTGCAATTAATTTATTTATTAAAAATATTGTTACAAGGGAGTCAAAGTGCTTTTTATGCTTTAATTTTGTAATAATGTATTATAAATTATTTGTTATCTGGAATATTTGGTCGGTTGTTAAGCGCTATTTAATCTCCATATTATTTGTTTGCCTTATTAATTAGATGGATAGTACACTGATGGTTTATTACCAAAATGTAAGAGGATTACGAACTAAGACAGATATCTTTTACCGTAACCTGATTCAATCGGATTATGATTTTGTATGTTTGAGTGAGACGTGGCTTTTGGAAGGTATACACGATGCTGAATTTTTTGATAGTAGGTATGGTGTTTACAGATGCGATCGTGACTACAAGTTGCGTGGAAACAAACTTGGTGGCGGAGTCTTGATAGCTGTGAATCGCAGATATTCAGTTAGCTCTTCGTCGCTGTTGCCCGTTAAAGCAGCTGCAGCTGAAGTTGTCAGGGTCTCTGTGCATTTGAACGCCGCTCACTTACTGCATGTTTACTGTTGTTACTTCCCGCATTGCCCACTACACTATGAAGTTCTCTGTGATATTTTCGAAAGTATATCAAACGACATTTGTTCTAGTCCTGACGACAAGTTTATGATTTTGGGTGACTTTAATGTGTCCAATGGTAATTGGACTGCGACAGATCTCAGTATGGATTTGATTGGTTTGAGTAATGGTGATGACCTCGTGGACTCGTTATATTCCTTTATGTGTTTTAATGACCTCTTACAATTTAACGCTATTCCTAACTTTAATGGGAGATATTTGGACATTGTCATGTGCAATTTTGAATGTCTTGTCAATCGTTGTCCGACACCTCTTGTTGCGGAGGACCGGCACCACCCTGCTCTGTCGATTCGCACGTCTCATATTAAACCGCGAATTCTTCGACCAGCGCTGCGAGTTGTTCCGAATTTTCGTGCAGCTAATTATGATAATATTAATGGCGAAATTAGGTTGGTCAATTGGCATGAACTGCTGGCCGATAGAAGTATCCAAGAAGCCGTTGATATTTTTTATGATACTATAAATGGAATTGTTTCTAGTCATGTTCCCCATAAGACAGTTAATAATAATTCTCGTTATCCTTCTTGGTTTTCTAAATCGTTGGTGAAAATTATCTCTGAAAAGTCGAAATATCATAAAAAATGGAAGAAGTATGGCAGGTTAAGCGATTATCACACCTTTGCTTTATTACGTGAGAGGCAAAAGCGTGTACAACTTGAATGTTACAATGCATACATTCGCTACTGTGAAGGTAGGATAAGACTCAACAGTAAATTCTTTTGGAGTTTTGTGAAATCCAAGAAATCGTCAAATGATGTTCCTGATACAATGTTCTCTGGTGGCGTATCATCTTCTAATGGTGAAACCATTTGCGCCATGTTTAATGACTACTTTCAATCGGCATTTGAACCCAGAACATGTGGATTGACTTCATCCACTCTTTTGGAGAGTCAGGGTGCAGTATCCGTTGGCTCCATTGAGCTCTCTCCCGAGCTTGTCGAGAAGTACTTGAAGGGACTAGATATAAATAAGGGTAGTGGCCCGGATAATTTGCCTCCTTTCTTCCTTAGAATGTGTCATCGCTACCTTGCTCTTCCGATTTATTTACTTTTTGACTTATCGTTAAAAACGGGTGAAATGCCTAGTAGATGGAAGCAGTCCTTTGTCGTTCCTGTCTTTAAATCCGGCAATAAACATAATATTCAGAATTATAGGCCAATCTCAAAATTATGTACAATTGCCAAATTGTTTGAGAAAATTATTTATGACGCCATATTTCCGAGTCTGAGGCCCATCCTAGCCGACCAGCAGCATGGGTTTATTAACAAGAGGTCTACTGAGTCGAACCTTTGCGAGTTGGTTCATTTCGTTGCAAAGTCAATGGATCAGGGATTTCAGGTGGATGTCGTGTATACCGACTATTCTAAGGCATTTGATAAAATCTCACACCCTATTTTAATCCGTAAGCTTGGTTTAGTCGGTATACACGGTGACCTTCTTCGTTGGATCACCTCATATTTACGTGATCGATCTCAGGCTGTTACTGTCAAGGGTCATGTGTCATCATTTGTGCCGGTCTCCTCGGGAGTGCCACAGGGTTCTCATCTCGGTCCATTACTGTTCAACGTATTTATAAATGACATCGTTCATATTTTTAGCAATAGTAACGTATTAATATATGCTGATGATATGAAAATCTTTAGGAGAGTTAAATCTATAACTGATTGCTTGCTTTTACAAAATGATCTTGAAGCTTTGTCTCGGTATTGTTTAAGCAATTGTCTTAACCTGAATATTAAGAAATGCAATGTGATTACTTTCACGCGGAAGAAAAGTCCCATCGTTTTTGATTACTCAGTGAACGACAATATAATCAATCGCGTGAATGAAGTGAGGGATTTGGGTGTTTACCTCGATGCTAAGATGTCCTTTTGTTGCCATTTGGATGCTATATCGGCCAAGGCTTATCGTATGCTGGGATTTGTTTTGAGAACTGGAAAGGAATTTAAGAATTGTTCTACGCTTGTTCTGCTGTTTAATTCTTATGTGCGTTCTATTTTGGAATATGGATCTGCAGTTTGGAATCCTCACTATCAGAAATATATCAATATGTTGGATCGTATCCGAAATAAATTTATTAAACACCTTCATTTTAGATGTTCTAACAGAGGTACTTGTTCTCACATGGAATCTGTACCCTCACTCACTGACCGTCGCATTGAAAGAGACCAAATATTCCTATTCAAATTGCTGCACAATTTAATTGACTCTCCTTATCTTTTAAGTGAAATATATCTCCGTTGCCCCCGGCTTAGTGCCCGTAATAGGTGTCTTTTTGATGTGCCCCTTTGTAGGACTAATTATGCTTTCAACACCTTTCTGCCTCGCGCTTGTCGTTGCTACAACAAACAATTCCAAGAATTAGACATACTTGGGTCTAATTTAAGTAATTTTAAAAAACAAATCCGTGATTTGTCTTGTGGCAACTAAATTGCGAGCGTCGGGTGATGTTTGCAGTTCGCTCCTTTATTAATTAGGTAGTTGATAATTTTTCTTTTGTCACTTTGTTTACTTTTTTTATATAAGTTTATATTTTTCGCAACAAAATTTTATTCATAATGGTTTGCCCAACTTTATGTGTATATTTAACTGTGGAAACTTAATTGGTTTATGTGTTTTCTTACTGCACCTAAGTTAAATTATATTGTAACTGTATGTTTCCCAAAAAATAAATAAATAAATAAATAAAATAAATAAGTAAGAGACAAAATTAATTGATGAGATATGAAGATTTTGCAGGGAAATTAAGTGTTTCCGAATAAATTAAATTTTACGACCGTGTTTTTGCTTTATAACCAAAGCAATGTTATTCAAGAGCCTTCTAGCTTCTGCAAATACCTACTATTTGAATGAACTACCCTAGTAAGGTATTACCTACTGATATTATTGGTGGAAATATTAAAAAGGCTTAACCGATACTAGCGACCCACCCTTACATCGTACTGCTTGATGGGCGCATCAAATGCATCTATGCCGAGAAGGCTTTGATCGTTAATGAACACTGAATTAAAATCAGTTGCACTATTTAAAAGAAGACAGACAAACGAAGTTACTTTGTTTTATACAATGTTAAAACTTTGTTAGAGGTCTCACATGTTAATATTATGGTGTAGTCAACACACCTTAGATAAAAGGTGAACTAAAGCAATTTGTCATCCCCTTCAAACTTGCGGCGCGCTGAGTAGGTCTACCTAAAGTGATCGACACGCGATTTGCATAAACTAATCGACTATCAAAACGTTGCCGCACGTGAAACAGCCCACACAGACGCGTCGTTGAACGCGTTTAAACCACGGTATAGGGCTTTAGGGTATTTTGGATTTGCGATTTTATGGCGCTTTTTGGTGACAGCACTGGCTTATTTCTTGTCCCGAAGCAGTGGTAGGGTTTAGGATATGGGATGTGTAAAAGTAAAGTAAAAACCTATTTGCACTAAATGACTTTCATGACAAAAAGTGAAATTGTTGTGCCAACAATAATCATACTCGCGCACGGTACCTAAATAATGGTTTACTGTGTCTTTATTGACTAAACAGTTTTTTTGATGTAGAATTTTGTAATGTATGCATTGTAGAATTTAAGATTCGGCGGGAAGATTTCTACAATAGGCTAGTTTCCTAAAAAGTAACTTTTAGTCCGCAAAAAATATTGGACACATATTTTTATTTGTCAATGAAACAAGTAAGTACCTAATTACGGAGTTAAGATGCGTTGAAATTCCACGTGACGTCACAAAGTGCTACACTTTTAAGCACGCCTTGACGTCACGGGTCTCTTTGTTTGAACTTTGACGCGCTTTACCTCTTTAAATTTTCATTGGTTTGAAAAAGTGAAAAATGAGTTAACCGACACGGACTAATTCTGCTTTTTTACCCAGGAAACATCCCTACGTATTATATACTCAATTCCGAACAAAACTAATTTCAAATAACGCGACACAAATTTAATATGACACGTTGTACGTGTTAGCATAATAATTACGCTTCTCGCAGTGAATAGTTATGATATCCAGTTACCTGCCGACCGAGTTAATAAGTAGGTAGGTACTAAATGCCATCTCGCATGACTCCACCCAATCGGCCTACGGACAATTACAGGCCGTCTAACATTATTTGACTCTAGGAGTGATATTTCACTCCAAGAGACAAATACTGCAGTGGAATATGATACAACCTGAGTAGGAGCCATTTTGGTTCAACAATTTATTTATAATTAGTATCCAAATTGTGTAAAATTACTATGTTTGAACCAAATTTATTTAGACAGTTGCAAGCCATTGTTTAAAGATCTAAACATATTGCCACTTCCATGCTTATACATCTTTGAGATGGCAATGTTTGTCAAGAGATATACCCATTTATTTGAGACAAATAAAACTTATGGCTATAGAGGTAGGAAGGCAGACAACTTATCAATCCCACCTCAAAGATTGACACTGTATTCCAAAAACTGTTATTGTATGGCTATACGAATATTTAATAAATTACCAAACAATGTAAAAATGTTAACCTTTACCAAATTTAAAAGTGCAGTTTTTGACTTTTTGTTAATTAAAATGTATTATACAGTGAATGACTTTTTAAATGATAGAATGATGTGACATCGGTAATGTAACTTAATTTGACATCTTACAATTAATTTAAATTTCTTTGACATTTGCAATTCAAATTTTGTTCCCTGACATGTATTTATTGTATTGTTACTTGTTACTATCATGGTATATGAAAAACAACTATGAGTAAAATAAGTATTTTGAGTTGTAAAAATATGTAAAATCTAAGACCAAATGTAGCAATAACAATTAACATAACTTTAAGAACAAAAACTTTTGCACGTCGCATGCGACAGAATATGCTGGAATTAACTAAATTAACACCAATCTAACCATGTTCTTGCAAATAAATGATTTTATTATTATTATTATTATTATAAATAAACAATTTTTGTTTCTTCTTTCTTTCAAAATAGAACCTCGCCTCATACTCCGAAAATAATACACATACAACAATTTATGTACAAGTAAGGTAATAATCTAAATATATAACTCAAAGGTGACTGACTGACTGACTGACTGACTGACTGACTGACTGACTGATTGACTGACTGATTGACTGACATAGTGATCTATCAACGCACAGCCCAAACCACTGGACGGATCGAGCTGAAAGGCATGCAGGTAGATGTTATGACGTAGGCATCCGCTAAGAAAGCATTTTACGAAACTCCACCCCTAAGGGAGTAAAACGGGATCCACTCGTACGAAGTCGCGGGCGGCCGCTAGTACTAAATATAAGTAGAATAATTATAGGTTAGCAATACGTTGTGCTAAAATACTTACTTGGCCATCTTTTTAGTAATAAATCTTATCGGATTCTTATGCCCCCTAATGTTTGATGTAATTTTGATATGCTGGATATTTATCTTTATAGCTTTGACGCATGTTGAATTATGCACAAATTTTCTATAAGCTTACTCTTCATAATAATCTCTCCGTACAATAGATTCTAGCGGTAAGAAGAAAGCACTTTTCATTTAAATAGATTAACTTGTTTCTCTTAAATATAGTTTTAAATGGCTTATTGTTTTCCATTATAATCATCCCTGTTAATTAGCTTTTCAAAACACGTCTAGCCAACACAAAATAGTAAACCTTGAATTGAATTCTGACTACAAAACAAAACGCTTCATCATACCGGGAGATATTACAAAAGCTCCACAAAAAGGAAATTTTAGTCTGTAAAACACACTTTATAACAAAAATATCTTGAAAAAAGGCTAATTATTCAACAAGTCTACGTAAAGAGGCGCATTAGCCACAAAAGAGTTTTCCAAAAAACACTTAAACAGCAAAAAAGGTTGATAAACAACCAGTCGTTTAGGGAACGATGCGTGCTTAAACGGCGCTGGTTAAGAGAAAATACAGTGTTCTGTTGCTTGAGATACGTAATTTCGTTTGTTAGAGGGGTTTAAAAATATAAAAATAGAGAGGAAATTATTAGCGTATCTGCGCTTTCGTAGCGGTTCTTTGGTAGTGGATGGAAGTGTAAATTATAATGGTACATTAATATTAATCATACGAATTACCTACCCAGTAACGAACTAAACAGGTTATTATTTAAATAAAGGGAAGTTATTTAAAAAAAAACTTAAATTGAGAGGCGACTCTTAACGCCAGAAAATTTGTTAATATTCTTTTAAAAATATTGAAATTATTTACACATTTAAATCATCATCATATACGAGTACCAGAACAAAAAAAAAGCGCTTTGGGATATTTGTATTGCGTAATTTAACCCGTTCGACCACCAACCGTGGGCCTACAGAAATAACAAAAAAACCAAATGCCTAATTGCCTGCGGGCTGCCATAAAACCTTTTCTTTTATATCCAACACGCTCTTGACCGCGCAATAAAACATGTAAAACCTCCTAAAAAGGAAGCGAGTCCACATTCCCGCAAAAGAAAGCCATAAAATGACAAATGTGAGTCGCTACGAGCTACGGAGCTACGGAACTACGCCGTAGCGCGCTACGAGCTGCTACGAAGCTGTAAAACTACGGGGCGTGGTGGAATTGAAGTTACAATGTGTTGAATTAAATATTGTGGCGGAGTCTGGAATGGGATTTAGTCGCAGCGACGACGTTGTATGCTATGGAATATTCTGAGCACATTCTTAAAGTCCCAAATTCGGTACCTACGTAAAGAAATAAATGCAAATAGTTGGTACCTAATTAACAAAACTTCTTCCGGCACTTTTTCTCAGCACCAGCTCGTATTATGTTGTCCCGAGCTATATTTAGGACGTATATGAGTGCCTTGGAAAGGGCCTATGTATTGAATAAACTATTTTTTATTTCGTCATGATTTCATTCTGTGATACGTAGGTAGATAATATTTTATCTGTGACCTTGTGCTCTTTGTTTCGCCATAAATAGTTTACAGTTTTACCAATCTAATAGTATAACTCCGACTTTTAACTATTCCTCTTTTATTACTAGCATAAATAAATCCAGCATATTTTCCTAAAACCTCAGAATCAAAAACTGTAGGTAAGTGCTATCAAAAAATTGGAGGAAAACTTCAGTCTTTTACAAATACGCTAACCAATTTCAAAGTTTGAAACCGACCATCCATATAAAACGCCCTTACCGTTCCAATCGAGCTGAAAAACAGCGCGCGAACCCGCAGTGACGTCGCGCGGCACAATCTGCTCGCTTTTTGCGCTTTTTATGCTTTTTATTCGCGCTCAGCTCAGTTTTACCTTTAGCAAAGTGTAGCGCGCTCAAGAGGATTTCGGAATCGCCCAATGCTACCCGAAATGTACTTCATTAGGACACGCTTTGGTCTACCCTCGATTTTTTAATTTCCACTGACCGTTTCGGGGCGTTTCATAAATTGCAAATAGGTGAATTTTGGAAGACTTCGAATGCATTCATTTGGTTTTCAAATAATTTAGTGCGAAGACTAGTTCAATGGTGAATGTAAAATGTATTTCTGGTTTGGATTTTTGGAATTTTTAATAGTAAAAGTTTCATTAGATATATTTGAAAGCAAGCAGTGAATTATTTATTGCAAACATTTAATTATATCAATAATTACTAATAAGTTTTTGTATAATGTCAAGTGCGAAAACTTATTGTAGTTTAGTTTGTAAAGAATACTTCAAGTACCTATTATTCACAATTAATAGTTTTTGGTAACAATTCAGAATTAAAAAAAAATCTAATAACTTAGTAACCATTCAGTTCATTTTATGCATAACAGTGCAGGTATTTGACCACAATCGCACCTGGTGTAAAGTGAGATGCAGTCCAGAATGGTAAATATTCTGCCCTGTAAGGCCCGAATTATAGTTTTCGGGAAAGACGGCAGCAGGCAGCGAACTCCAGTCCCTAGCTGTTCGCATTATAAAAGTTTTGACCTCTGGTTCACTAGATTTAATTTGTTGCTAATGACCTCTAGCTAGTATAATCCCTTTAAAGGAATAGGTCGAGTTTCCTTATCACCCTGTATAAGCTCTAGACAGCAAACTAGACAGATTTTAATTGCTTCTATTTGTTTTAAAAGTTCACGAACCAACTTGTCCCGTTCAAAAACCATACCTCAATATTCACGTTCAAAAATCTCAATCCACTATACAGATCGGTGCGACACGCCAGCTCGGCGACTGGGAGATTAGTTTTTGAACGGACTCCGAAAAAAACAAGCGTCCGATGACAAAGTTTAGTGAATTAGTTCCCTACTGTTTTGACTGGCTCTCGATGTTTGAGCTATATTCTGAGAGGAGATTTAGGAAGGGATGTTAAGAATACAAAGTTTCGGTTATGGATACGGTTACGGATATTAGAAAAGATATTATACCGGTTTCGGTTACGGTTACGGATAGTAAATCATTTCGGATTATCCGAAAGTTTCGGATAATTTCGGTAACGGATATTTTAATTTAAAAAAGGTAAAATTCAAATAGCAAGATTCTGCGCGACCCACATAGCCACTTTATGTGGGTACTATGACGGTACCTATGATCAGAGCGCAACTCCCCGCTAATCCACGTTAAATTTTGTCAGTGTGTGCGTGCGCGCCGCATACGTATTGGCGCGCTCACATACAAACCGCGCTCGGTGCGTTTCTATAAAGAAGACCTACTCATTTGTATTTACTCTGCTATGATAGAGATAAAATAGGCGGGTATGTCAGAATGGTGCTAGAGGATGCCAGACAAGTAAGGGGGCGTCCATAAATTACGTGAGACTTTTAGGGGGGGGAGGGGGTCAACAAAAATCTCACTAAATCTCACGTGGGGGAGAGGGGGCGTCTTAGAAAATATCACGTAATTTTTTCCGCAAGAAATAGAGTTTGCCAGAAAACTGGGTTTAAATCTTAAGTAAAAAAGTTGGCCAAGTGCGTGTCGTGCCACGCGCAGTGTAGGGTTCCGTAGTTGTCCGTCGTTAACAAAATATATTTCAGAAGCAAGCAATTACTTCATCTAAAGTCGTTTTTAATATTTTCTTCTAAGGAATTTTTATTAGATATGAAATTTTATAATACATGAGTTAAATGACTATACTCTTAAACTAACTGACCTACCCTAACCGTTATAGTTTTCTTGAAAGTTCATAAAAAGCAGTATTATTATGAATTTTTCCAGATTTTTCAAGCCAACAGTCTAGTTTTTAGAAGGGGGGACGCCCTGCTCGAACAAAAATTAGCACTTTAAACTTTAATAGTTTGCAAACGGATCCCTAAATTGAAAAATAGTCTTTGAAACCCCCAAGTCATCCAACGATATCCTACACGATGGTGTAGAAGATGAAAAAAAATTCATCCCCACTTTACATGTCCCTGGGAGCTACCCTAAAAAAATGTTTTTTCAAAATTTTATTCTACCGTTTTGTCGGCGTGATTAATATACCTCCACAAAATTACAGCTCTCTAGTGCCAATAGTTTCCAAGCAAAACCTCGGACAGACAGACATATCGAAACTATAAGGGTTCCTTGTCAGGACTACGGGACCCTAAAAATTATATTTTCTATGATGATAATGACATTTTATTCTATACCGTCTAAACAAATAAAACTAAAAATGCTTCCGTCTGCATGTGTGAATACTAAAATGCAGAATAAATGACGAAATTAAGAAAATTATAAAACAAGTTTTTTTTATCAAAATCGATTTTGCTAGATTATGTAGAAAGGAAAAATCCCATCAAAAACAATACTTGTCAAAAAAACCAAGTCTCGCAACTCAGTTGTTCTACGGTAAAAAGTTGTGAGATCCATGTAATACCAAGTCCTGAGCCCCGATTACGGTAATTTTTAACGTCAACAATCCAGACACGCTTCTCGATTCTGCGATACGATTGGTCGTTCAACAGCGTACGTCAGCTGTTTTGACCAATCGTATAGCAGAATCAGAAACGCGTCTGGATTGTAGACGTTATAAAAGTTACCGTAATCGGGGCTCAGGCCAGGAAATCTTTAACGTTTTACATAAATATATTGACTTGGCCATCGCACTAAATAATTTAATTTACACGTGTTTTCATGCGATGGCCAAGTCAATATATTTATGTAAAACGTTAAAGATTTCCTGGCCTGGACCACAGAATAAGTAATAGTACAGGTACAGAAGGATTACTCCGCAAGACGATTTAAATAAATGCGAGTCTTGCTACGACGCGATACAGTGGAATTCAGCTCGCACAGCACTACGTACCTACAATTTTATTCACCTACAAGTTTTGTCTCTTTCTATCGCGTGCCTCTGAACTCTTCTTACGCTGTTAGGGTTGCTGTCTAGTAGTGTCTAGTAAAAAAATAATTAATATACTTATTTGTAATGAGGTACGTATGTATGTAGGTAAGTACACATTTATTATGGAAAACCTTGGGAGAGGCCTTTGTCCAGCAGTGGACGTCATTAATTTGCTGAAACGAACGAACGCATTCTGAGCAGTAGTCATGGTAGGTTAGGTTCCTATACTATCCTAAGAATTATTGATTACCTACATGGCCAACATACCTTTCAGCATCTTTGGGAAGAGATAAATCCGATAGATTTCTTTTCGAATTTAAACACCCGAACGCCGCACAATAATATTTCTTTCTCTTTATGTCCATTTTGTAATAATACTTCGATCATAGAATTAGGTACTACAACGCACGCTAGCGTCCTGACGGGCGCGCGATTGACACTCGACTGATATAATACCCGCCGGCGGGGCGCTTCGCTGTAGGTAATTATCGGATGTACCGCGCGGAGTGAGCCAGGCCTGCCTGGACTTGGTATTACATGGATCTCACAACTTTTTACCGTAGAACAACTGAGTTGCGAGACTTGGTTTTTTTGACAAGTATTGTTTTTGATGGGATCTCATTTCTTTTTGTATTTTGTAGACAGCAGTTATGTATCTAGAAAACTGGACCGAAATTGAAAAATTTTACTCGACTTGGCGGTTGCACTACCGTGCCCCCAAATATTTAAGTTTTTTCTTGATTCATACACCAAACACTACTTATATTCCAAATTTGAAGCTTCTAGGTCTGCTAGAAGTGCCTTAGAGTTTTGATGATCGGTGAGTCAGTGAGTCAGTCAGTGAGTGACAAAATTAAGTAACTTTGACCCGTTATAATTCTTAAACTACTGGTTCAAATTGAATGAAATTTTAAATATACCGTGTCTTTACAATGCCTGCATAGCTAATGAAAATTCAGCCTTCTAGTTTTATCCACAACGAAGTTACAGGCGGTCGAAAATGGCCTGAATTGCTTCGAGAAAAGGATGGTACGGCCGTGCCGCTTTTTTGCTCGACTTGGTGGGGGCACTGCCGAGCCCCCAGATAATTAGACTAGGTACTTCTGTAAAAAAAAACAACGAGACCCTATATAGTACTAACCGCTGTCACTACACGTGTTTTTCTGGATCTATTCGTAATCAGTGGGCTTAATGCGACTTTATATCGATCGTCATCCGCTAGCGACTGCGTAAAAAATGACATGCATTAAATGTATGATGATTGTACAGCGTCCCTAGCAGATAATTTCAAGAACTAAAATCTTAAACTTTATAGATCTTTTTGATGCACTCGTTAGCAATGCAAACTCGCACTAAGCACACAAAAAAAAACTTTCTCAGTTAAATTACTCCAAAACTATTAAATTTCGTATTTTTTTAAATATCACGTAAGATTGTGGGTGGGGGAGGGGGTCAGGCAAAATCTCACCAAATCTCACCAAGGGGGGCGGGGGGGTTGAAAAATAGCCAAAATTGTCTCACGTAATTTATGGACGCCCCCTAACAAAGATTTAGACTCCACGTTTATCCGAAACTTTTGAATGGGTTTCGATTACGGTTACGGATACTTACCTAGTTTTTTATTTCGGATATCCGATAGTTTCGGTTTCGATTACGGATATCCATAACATCTCTGGATTTAGGTAATTGGAACAAGGCTATGTTGTATAATTAAAAAACTTTATCGTTCCCGAGTCGAATGCTCTTGACTTTTTATCTTTGACTCACCCCATAGCGGCCTAGTGACTATAATATAACTACCATCTGAATTCCCGCCAAAGGCAAATTCAAATTCAAATTCTTTATTGCTCCAATGTTGGTATATAAAAGTTCTTACATATAGACATAAGACCCAAAACATGGACCCTGCTAGGGTACCTATTGCAACATGAGATTAAATCTAACAAGTATAGAAAGAAAGGCAGAAAGGGTTATAGCAACAATTATGCCAGGGTTTATGGATGCTTATACTAGCTTTCGTTCGTTTCAGCCGAAAGACGTCCACTGCTGGACAAAGGCCTTCCCCAAGGATTTCCACAAAGACCGGTCCTAGGCCACTCGCATCCAGGCACCTCCCGCGACCTTCACCAGATCGTCAGTCCTACTAGTGGGAGGCCTGCCCACGCTACGTCTTCCGGCTCGGCTATACTATTTTTCCGGCTATACTAGTTTTATATTATCTTATATTATAATCTACCCCACATAATATGAATGTCTCATCTTAAGTGTATTTGACGGTAGAAATTCAGGTTTTAAAATACTATTCCAAATTGTCCAAACCTTTTTGACTGTCAAAATAAACACCCAATATTCCTACCACCATCAAAAAAGCTAAGCTAAGCACCTTAAGCTCTAGCAAAATATTTTCAACCAATAACCCAAGCTTTTCATTCCAGCAAAGACTCAATTCCGTCTATAATGAAGACGCCATCTTGTAAAAACTTCCCGGCGATGAGTCGAGCTGTATTGCCTGCAATTTGTGTTGCCGACAATTTTTATTGCAGATGTTTTATTGGTTGCAATGCTACTTCCAAATGACTTATCGGAGTTGTATTTTAACACTTTGAAGAGATGGCGGCGTCTCCTTTTAATGGAATATCGACTGTTTTATAATGTTGATAAATACTGATGTTAGTATAATCAAATTGGTTGCATG
This sequence comes from Ostrinia nubilalis, assembly GCF_963855985.1. NCBI lineage: Eukaryota > Metazoa > Arthropoda > Insecta > Lepidoptera > Crambidae > Ostrinia > Ostrinia nubilalis. Next base: position 13,395,350 of record NC_087108.1, read on the forward strand.
ACATTTTAATTTCTGACAATTTCAAACTAATAAATCAATAAACGGAAAACAGATTTTAAGCCTAGACGCAGACCACCGACTTTTAGTCGGCCGATAGTCGGGCACGATTTTAATTTGTATGAATATCAAATCTGTGTTATGTGCGCACTTCCATACATGACCGTACCGATTAACTACCCGACTAAACTATCGGCCGACAAGAAGTTGGTGGTCTGCGACTAAGCTTAGGATCTAAAATGAAACGGCCGAATAAGAAAGATAATTCGAAAAGAAGAAAATATAATAATTATTAGGAAAATAAAATAACACACAAGGGCACCAATTGTCCAGTTAACCAGCGAAAGGAAATATAAAATCATGTAATGCCTTTCAGTCCGATCCGTCCAGTGGTTTGGGCTGTGCGTTGATAGATCACTATGTCAGTCAGTCACCTTTGAGTTTTATATTAAGATGTAATGCCCATGTACACGTTTGTCATCCTATGTTTTCAACGTGCTTACGATGAAAATCCTAACTTCCTAATCCTAACTAATATTATAAATGCGAAAGTAACTCTGTCTGTCTGTCTGTCTGTCTGTCTGTCTGTCTGTCTGTCTGTCTGTTACGCTTTCCCGCTTAAACCTCGCAACCGATTTTGATGAAATTTGGCATAGAGATAGTTTGAGTCCCGGGAAAGAACATAAGATAGTTTTTATCCCGGTTTTTGAAACAGGGACGCGCGCGATAAAGTTTTTCTGTGACAGACAAAATTCCACGCGGGCGAAGCCGCGGGCGGAAAGCTAGTAAAGAAATATTTTATACACTTGATCTAAACTTTAATATTGCGGTAGTTCATAGCAAAAACTCCAGACGGAAGTTTGATTAAATTCCCACCTTGTTTGTGGGACGTGGCACGCCATCTGCCGGTTCGGAATTATTAGAAATAAGTTAGTAAACTTGTTACTTTTATCCCTTACGTCTTTGAGATAGGGTCTAGAAACTTTGTCTGTAGGTAGATTAAGATTGCTGATCTGATTCGAAGATTAGATAAGATACATATTTACAAAATACGCTATGGTAATGTTGGGACGGATTAACTGAAGATGAAAGAAATTATATGTGAATGAAGAAAACGTTTGGACTTCTTTGGAAACAGTAAACAAACAGACTTTATAATGTGTTATTGTGGTTTAAACAAGCAAGAAAACAATTTTGATAAAATCCTAACATATTGACAATAACAGTGTGTGAAGAGTTGGATACTTGGTTGTTGTAGATAGAGCTTCTTCGTAGGAGATACGTAGATAAAACACCAGACAATAGTTGATTAATATATTTGATGTTGTTCGTGCAACAGTGGTACAAAGAGTGAAGTAATAATTAATTAAATTATAAAACGAAGACTAGTTATTATGACAGAATATTACAAATTAGGGATTGGTGCCGAGTGCAAAAGACAAAGAAAAGTTATTAGGTACATGATTAATCTGTCCTCAATATTTGGTACATACATGGTGTGATGAGTGCATAAAGTATGATGCAATCATATTTTATAATTAACTGAGTACAAAGTAGGCACAATATTCCCCCTCCTTTTTTTTTAATTTTAAAAATATTGCAAAAACATTTTAATAATATTTTAAAATTGTTAGTATTAAAAAAAATACATTTAAGATGAGAAAAAAATTAATACAATTTAGGTCTCAAAATAAGATTAGGTAGAATATAAAAATGTTGTATGAAAATGTGTATAGTTAAAGTGATTAGTGTTATAAAAATTAATATTTAGATTACATGATAGAGATTAATTAGGTACTAACGCAACACTTTTTCACTTTACATCACTTTTTGCACAAACACTATTCTGAAGTTGGCTGCCCTCATCAGGCAACGGTGTAGGCAGGAGCGCGCGGCATCGGCTGCTCGGGCCCCCTGCGGCTGGCTCGTGGACCTCGCAGTTCTCGCCTCAGCATGTGGGTGAACCGTTTTTTGCAAAAACGGAAACCCAGGGCACATATTGATATGAGTAATATGCCCACGATGACTATGGTTAGCATGTCCAACTTGCTATGGGTGATTTCGTGGAATAAATTGGTGTCTGCTTTATTCCCAGCTCCATTTTGTGCTATTATAACTTCTTCACGGCTCTGACTTTTACCCATGATTATTTTGGAAGAGTGTAGTTCGCTGATCGCAAGATGAAAGCGTAATGAGAATCATGAGATGAATTGATGAGCTTGTTCATCTAGCCATAAATCGCACTGAAGGCTTTATTAGTCGTCCAGATCGTGTTCTATGCTGACTGTTTTGATTGTTATTGTTTTCCATACTGATTTTGATATTAGATTCTGAGCTTGGAATGCGTGGGCTGGACTTATTTGATTGAGCGGGTTGGGTTTCTGTATCGCTGTGTACCAAAAATGCAGGCTTGAGTCGATCTATTGAAATAGATTTTATTTCCTCTGATACCATAACTTTGAAAACTTTTTTTCCATGTTCAATGACTTTGTAGGGTCCACAATAGGGAGGTGTTAGAGGTCTTGTTACATGATCGCAGCGGATGAAGACATGTGTGCATGTTTCTAGAGCTGGGTGCACAAACATTTTGTTTTGTCTGATTAATTTCCTTGGAACTGAAGATAATTTACGTAAATGCTCTCTTATGTTACGTAATAAGGTTTCGTTGTCAGGGATATTCGGCGTCGTCGGCTCGAAAAAATCACCTGGTAGCTTGAGAGTCGTTCCATAGACGAGTTCAGCTGCGGAAATGTGTGTATCGTCACGTAGACTGTTTCTTAAACCCAGCAGAGTAGTAGGCAATTCGTGTAACCAATTTTCGGTATTTCCACGGGCCATTAAAGCTGACTTGAGTGTTCTGTGAAATGAATTATAATGTGTTTTGATGTTGTGGTTGTGACAATTAAAGAGTGAAGGTGTTACTATAATAGAAATAACACACACTACCTCCACCTTACCTTCATAATAATACGACATTGCACTGGAACCCAACCTATATTTCGTCAACAAAATTAAAGCTACGCTGGCCTAGTGGTGCGAGTGTCAGACTTGAAAGCGATCGCTCGGGGGGAACCCGGTTCGAATCCACACACCGCATATAATTTTGTATTTTGTGTTTTGGGCATTGGAAGTAAATAAACACAATGAGTACACCGAAGACAGAAATTATTTCTTGTGCGCAGTGCCACAAAGCTATCAAACGGAGGCAACATCTCAAATGTTCGAACTGTAATTTGACGTATGATCTTAAGTGTACCAACAAAGAAAAACTGTATCATTTAATGGACAATGAAAGAAAAGCTAAGTGGGTTTGTGACACATGTAAACGCAAAAAGACTAAAAGTAAGAACAACGTAACCCCTGTTAGCTTCAAGCCTACGGATAAGAAATCTCAAGAAAATAACAACAAAAAAATCACAAATAAAAAATCTAAGGAGTGTGAATCCCTTCAATTCAATGCAACTACTTCGGCTACTCCAATTGACACACCGCTACATGATGATACTGAAAATATTACTTATCGAAAAAAGAATAAAACAGTAGTCAATATTCCAACTAACAATTCCTTTGACTCTTTACAAACTGATCTGGATGAATATGAAGAGCAAGATAATATCTCATGTAGCACTCCTCAGCAACTAAATAGAAGCTGCCCGAATATTATAGTAAAGAGTCATCTAGACTATGAAGCTTTACAAGCAAAGTTTGATATTTTACAACTAAAATATGAATCAGCTGAACATCAAATTGAGCTTCTCTTGGCAGAAAACTTGTCATTAAAAAAGGAAATAGAAGAATACAAATCAAAAATGTGCAATTTGACTTCTATATACAAAAATATAGAACAACCTTCTGCAGCAAAAAGTAGATCTGACTCTGTCAAAAAATCCTTTAGAAAAAAGTCTAAAAACCAAATGAATAACTCCCTGAATACTGAACATTTTCATAAATCGTCAGAAGAGAAAGTTACTAATGCCGTTATAAAAGATAATTGCAAAAGAAATGTACTAAAACCGAGACTCAGTATCTTGAGCTCTGACTTATACAACAATATACTAAAAACAGCTAATAATACTTTCGATTCATACGACTTTTGTCATTATAAAACACCCCACAGAAGTATACTTGATTTGCTACAAACCATACATGAAAAAACAAGGGACTTCACAAAGGACGACTACTGCATTGTTATGGTTGGTGAAAAAGACTTTGAGATATCGCAGAACTATAAAGAATTGGTAAAAAATGTAAGGAACAGACTAATTGCTCTAAATAATACCAACGTCATAATATGTCTACCGACATTCAAGTGTGGAAGATTAACTCAACTATTTAACAGAAGAATTGAAATATTTAATCGTCTCCTATACCTGGATATTCAACAACATGAATATGCATATTTACTGGACTCAAACTTACATCTCACTTATGACTACAAGATGTTTAGTGGATCACAGGGTATTATTAATATTAAGGGGATAAAAAATATTATGACTAATCTTAAATATTTAATTGATGACATAGTTATGTATAATAATAATTGTAATGATGATGAAATTAATAGTGAAAACTATGACTTAAATAATTTTTTTCGAATCTGTAAACAATAATTATTTTATAATAATGCACCAAAATATAGCAAGTGCTTTATCTAAGATGGACATTATTGAATTGACACTGGCTGATCTTAAACTTTCAAATAATACTCCCGATGTTTTATGTCTTAGCGAAACATTTTTAAAAGCTGGGCATGAAAACTGTTTCAGACTTTCAAATTATGAACTAGTTTCCTTTTATAGCAGGCCAAATAGAAGGGGGGGAGTTTGTATACTCGTTAAAAAAGGTTTAATTTACAAAAAAAACGTTAATATTGCGAAACATGCCAAATCAAAGGTTTTTGAATGTTGTGCTGTAGAAATTCCTCACAATAATTTGATAATTGTTTGTCTTTATAGAACTCCGGCATCTGACGTAAACGTTTTTTTGAATAATCTAGACTCGTTGTTACATGATTTAAATCGTAATAGAAAAAAGAAAATTGTTGTTTTGGGTGATTTCAACATTAATACATTAAAAGCTGACAAAGTAACTAAATCTCTGCAGGATCTTACAAAAAATTACAACCTCACTATACACATAAACGAACCTACACGAAGATCCTCTTGTATAGATCATATTCTAAGCAATATTGATGACACTTCAGCATATGTATTACATTTAGGATTATCGGATCATGAAACTGCACAGGTGCTTCATTTTCCAGTAGAAAGTAAAAAGCATAATCCAAAAGTTACTTATATACTAAAAAGAGATTACAGTTCAGATAATTTAAAAATATTTAAGACTTGCCTAAAGAAGCTATCATTTAGTGAAGTATTACTGGAAAACGATTTCAATAAGGCATTTGATGCTTTTCACGACATGATACTTCTTTTTTACAAGCTTTGCTTTCCTAAAATTAAAGTAAAAATTCAAAATAATAAAAATAGAAACAAATGGATAACATCAGGACTAAGACTTAGTTGTAAAACTAAGCGAACGCTTAGAATTAGGTACTACAAATCAAGGGATAGTAAACATAAACATGATTACATGAAGTACTCTGGATTACTTAAAAAATGCATTAGTCAAGCCCAAAAAAATAAGAATGGTAATTTTATAAATAGCAGTAAAAATAAAACTAAAGCCGCCTGGCAAGTTATAAAAAATAGAGATAGCCATGACTGTAACAAAGATATTGACAACATTTCTATTAACAATGAAAAAATTTACGAACCGATGTGTATAGCTGAAAAATTTAATAGGCATTTCATTGACACATCGAATTTACAAACAAATAAATCAAATGTTTATCAGGAAACTAGTTTTAGTGTCTTGGGTGGTTCTATGTATCTAAGACCTGTGACTAATGATGAACTAAGGAGACAAATACTCACTTTGAATAATACAAAATCTGAAGGACCTGATGAAATTTGTACAGAGGTAATAAAAACATGTATTGACGAACTAACTCCTATCTTGACTTACCTGGTAAACTTATCTTTTGAAAGAGGTGAATATCCTCAACGACTAAAATACTCTATTGTAAAGCCAATACATAAAAAAGGTTCCAGGAATGACATAGCCAATTACAGACCTATAACTCTGATACCAATTTTTTCCAAGATCTTTGAAAAGTGTATGTTTGACAGATTGATGAGTTATTGTACAGATCTCAACCTAATCAATAAAAACCAATACGGATTCCAAAAACAAAAATCAACTACACTAGCCATGTTCGCATTATTTCAAGAAGTTGTAACTAGGGTGGACTTAAAAATGCTTACAACAGTTTTGTTTTTGGATATGTCAAAGGCATTTGATTCGGTTAATCATAGCATCCTGCTTCGGAAATTAGAGGGTATAGGTGTTAGAGGACTACCTCTCCAATGGTTTGAGTCATACCTTAAAAATAGATATCAGTCTGTTATTATAACAAAAACCGATAAAGACAATTTAATGAGATCATATAACTCAAGATATATAGTAAACAGATTCGGAGTGCCACAAGGAAGTGTGCTTGGGCCTCTTTTATTTATTATTTATATAAATGACATAATAAACGTTACACGACATAGGTCTATATTATTCGCAGATGATATTTCTATTATTGTGACAAATGACTCCAAAGATGGTTAGACGAAGCACGAAACTGAAATTAATAATACACTAGCTAACATTATTGAATGGCTTGACAATAATAATCTTAAAATTAATTTAACCAAGACCAATTTTATTCAATTTAATAATTTAAGACAATGTAATTTAAATATTTCATATAAAGACACATGCATAAATCAAGCTAACACAGTTAAATTCCTGGGGATAAATGTAGATGAGAGTATGAATTGGAAATTACAAGTTGAATCAGTATGTGACAGGGTTCATCGATTCGTGTACGTTCTAAAAAGACTACGCCACATAACAGATCGTAGTACGATACTTACCGCCTATCATGCATATGTCACTTCTATATTGCGCTACGGGTTGATTCTATGGGGAAATAGTGTAGATATACATAGGGCATTTGTTGCACAAAAGAAATGTGTTCGTGCAATATTTGGTATACCACCCTACCAAACATGCAAACCGCTCTTCAAAGAACTCAAGCTATTAACATTGCCAGGCCTTTACATATTCGAAATTTGCAAATTTGTAAAAAATAATATTGGTCTTTTTTATAAAGCTCGTGATGTCTATCATGGAAATAAGAAAAATCCCGATCGACTTGTGTTGCATTTTTCTCCTAGGACTGCACTTTACATGAAAAGTTGTTTAAATATGTGCATAAAAATTTACAATAAAATACCAGAAAATATAAAAACATTAGGACCAATATTATTTAAAAATAAATTGTACGAATGGCTTTTAGATAATAATTTTTACGATGTTAAGGAACTAATGAAATGATTCGATTTACCTTAATAATATTACTATAAAATAATAATAAATTTAAAATATGACTGTAATAAAATAATGATAGCAATGTTTAATATGACCATAATAATTGACTACTTTAATAAATGTGTTATGACATTATAATATGACTATGATAAAATTGAGTTATTAAATTTCATAACGTTATAATCCTAACTAATATCCTAATCCTAACTAATATTATAAATGCGAAAGTAACTCTGTCTGTCTGTCTGTCTGTCTGTCTGTCTGTCTGTCTGTCTGTCTGTCTGTTACGCTTTCCCGCTTAAACCTCGCAACCGATTTTGATGAAATTTGGCATAGAGATAGTTTGAGTCCCGGGAAAGAACATAGGATAGTTTTTATCCCGGTTTTTGAAACAGGGACGCGCGCGATAAAGTTTTTCTGTGACAGACAAAATTCCACGCGGGCGAAGCCGCGGGCGGAAAGCTAGTAATATTATATAATTACCCTACTTATTATTTTTACATGCCATACCATGGCGAGACATGTGGATCTATTTTATTTTTTACCAGCAAATGTACCGTGTCTGTATGTAAATAAATGATTTTGATTTGATTTGATTTTTGATGAATTTGGTAATTTTTAGAAACAAAAATAGTCTCCATAATGTTCGTTCGTTCGTTAGTTTCAGCCGAAAGACGTTCACTGCTGGACAAAGGGCTCCCCAAGGATTTCCACAAAGACCGGTCCTGCGCCGCTCGCATCCAGGCACCTCCCGAGACCTTCACCAGATCGTCGGTCCACCTAGTGGGAGGCCTGCCCACACTACGTCTTCCGGCTCGTGGTCGCAACTCAAGAACTTTCCTGCCCCAGCGGCCATCATAATCCATAATGTATAATTATTTTAATGACGTCATAGTGATTTCATGTTCAGACTAATCCTCGTTCAAAAGTGAACCTTGATCCAAATCGAAATAAAATTTAAAATGGGTTAAATAAAAGTGGTAACTTTATGTTTTTGCTATCGTTAAAATTAAATATCGTCATAGTTATCACATAAAACTCGTGTTTTAGTGCACATTTAAGTGTGGCATGCAAGACAAAATCTCTTTGTTATAGCCTCCTCTGAAGAAAGCTCTTTTGTGTAGTTTTTACGTGTCTTAGGCTGAGTTGCACTACCTAACTTTAACCGTAACTATAACGATATCCGGTGCCTTTGTTTGTTTGTTTTTTGGGTTTGACAGATTTTTGACGTTTGTTAAATTTAAAGTAAGATGGTGCAGCCCAGCCTTATTTTTCGACGTAGTGCCTGATGGACGCATAAAGTATGATAACTATGTGATGTTATGAACTTTAAAAAAAGCGATGTATTAAACACGGGTAATCGAGTGGAAGAAACGTTAAAACGTATTATTACGTTATGGACGTTATTCTTTATCTTGGAGAAGTTGCATAACATAAGTATGCTTTTGCTGTCTTACTTTTTTGAGAGGTTAATGCGCTGTTTAGCTCATCATTGTAAGGGTCTGGCCAGTTAAAATATCAGAGATTAATAAGGGTTCCTTGTCAAGACTACGGAACCCTAAAAAGTAGAGAGTATAAACTTTCAGGGATGATAAATGTACCATGTGTCTATGTCTGGGTGTGACTACTTTTTGCTAAGTTCTATGGTCGATTCTGAATCTCTTGAAGTTGAATAACAATTAATGTACACTCAATGTATTAGAACGAAAGGAGAGCAATAAAATAATGTTGTCATCTATACTTATAATAAATCTGTAGAGAGGTCAATTCTGTACATGAAATATATTTCCAAAATAACTATCAGGGGGTGATTAGTGATCGATACTGATGCCAAAAATGCAATCAGTAAAATTTTTGTCTGTCTGTCTGTCTGTCTGTCTGTCTGTCTGTCTGTCTGTCTGTATGTTCCTTATAGAAACAAAAACTACTCGACGGATTTTAACCAAACTTGGCACAATTATTTTTCATACTCCTGGGCAGGTTATAGGATACTTAGGAATTCCCACGGGAACGGGAATTAGCGGGAAAATCCTTTTGTATCAAAAATCTAAACCGCTTAAGTTAGACGCTTGAAATTTGGCATGCAGGTACCTTAGTAAACTTAAAGCTTAGTTACAACAGGATATTGCAAAATTCCCACGGGAACGGGAGTTAGCGGGAAAAAACATTTGTATGAAAAATCTAAACCGCTTAAGTTAGACGCTTGAAATTTGGCATGCAGGTACCTTAGTAAACTTAAAGCTTAGTTACAACAGGATATTGCAAAATTCCTACGGGAACGGGAGTTAGTGGGAAAAAACATTTGTATGAAAATTTTTAAACCGCGTAAGATAGACCCTTGAAATTTGGCATGCAGGTACCTTAGTAAACTTAAAGCTTACTTACAACAGGATATTGCAAACTTTGACTTGCTGGCTTTTGGACAAATGTTTTTATAGTTATAAGGAATATTTTAATTGGCGACATTGATACTATTAATTTAATTTTACATTGACATTTTCTTAATTATTTGACATTAATATTATTGAATCCTGTAATTTTTGCACGTCTGCGAGCAGACTAAACACATGATCCTATTTAATATTGTCACCCTGTATTACTGTGTTTTTGGCAAATAAACGTTTTGAATTGAATTTTGAATTGAATTGAATTCCCACGGGAAGGGGAGTTAGCGGGAAAAAACATAATATTTGTATGAAAAATCTAAACCGCGTAAGATAGACTCTTGAAATTTGGCACGTAGGTACCTTAGTAAACTTAAAGCTTAGTTACAACAGGATATTGCAAAATTCCCACGGGAACGGGAGTTAGCTGGAAAAAACATTTGTATGAAAAAATCTAAACCGCGTAAGATAGACGCTTGAAATTTGGCATGCAGGTACCTTAGTAAACTTAAAGCTTAGTTACAACAGGATATTGCAAAATTCCCACGGGAACGGGAGTTAGCTGGAAAAAACATTTGTATGAAAAAATCTAAACCGCGTAAGATAGACGCTTGAAATTTGGCATGCAGGTACCTTAGTAAACTTAAAGCTTAGTTACAACAGGATATTGCAAAATTCCCACGGGAACGGGAGTTAGCGGGAAAAAAAATTGTATGAAAAAATCTGAACCGCGTAAGATAGATGAAGGGGGGGTAAAACGAGATCCACGCGTACGAAGTCGCGGGCGGCCGCTAGTTTCACATATTTTTCAGAAAATCATGGAATAAAATAAACATTAACGGACAAATTAAAAGATAATTAAACATTTGCGCAGTTTCCCTTTGATAAATGGTTACAATTTGTTATCAAAGCTATGAATAAATGCGAGTACAACAATTTGGGTGTTTCCAACATCCCAAAAACTAACAGACCGTGCCAATTACGATGTTAATTAATGAGGTACGATTTTATAATTATTATTACGCTTTGTAATATTTTATGACGCGTGTGGTGGCCAAATGACGTCATTTTGTGGTCACATAATATCAGAAGATTTCTGAATATTATCAGATAGGTAAGTAAAATATTAAAATAAAGGCTCTGCGTAATTATTTTAAAGGACCAAAACTTTTTTATCCTATCTCTGACATGTGTGTTATGTGTAGGTATGCCAATATTATTGTTACGTTTATGTATCTATGTGTATGTCTATTATGTTAATATGTATTCTTATGTTATTTATTTTATCTAATCCAAGTACGGTATCATTGCAAACGTTGTGATAGGGATAGAGACATGCGATTTTTGATTTTACGAAGGTAATACGATAGAGAATAATACAAAGTAATAAAAACCACCGGTTATAGGGGCATTTTTTGGAGAAATTTATCAAATAACCAAAAAAAAAACACGAATTTAAAAGCAGTTTTTTTTTTTCAAAAAGTATCATTTTTTATTATTTGTTGGCCTTTTTTGTGTATTTTATGTATTTTTTTAGTATCGCTTGTTATTTAGCATTATTACTGTTTTTATTTTATCAGGATATACCGCTTAGTTTAAAAGTTATTACGTTATCTTTACAATAAGAAATTGGAAGAAAAAAAATTCTATAAAAAATTTAAAAAAAATCTCAAAAAAATTTTGACCTCTTTTTTGTCGATAAAAATAGGTCTAGTTTCATTTATTTTCATATGTACACTTTAACGTGACTCACACTGTATAAAATAAATTGCCAACCAGCTAAAGTTTGTATTACTTACCTTAGAGTAGATCTTCCATGGCTTGTGTTTTCTTATCTGAAAATATAAAAAAAATAAATGTAAAAGTATGTATTTTTTCTGATTGTCAAGGCATTGAAGCATAGAATTACTTTTACGTGTATTACACCCATGTCTATAACAAATATCCCTTATCAAGATTCGTCATTCTGTACATCGTGGGACTGAGATTTTTATACTACGATAATATAAACCTGCGTTTGACAACCGCGTGACTGTAACGCGATTGTTAGTCGCATATCATAATACGAGGGTAACGATATGCGACTAACTCGTTACAAAGGCGCTGTATGTATCAAATATGTAGGGTCAAAAAGGTGATAGCATATTTATCAATCCGGAAAGGGATCAACAACATATTACCTTTTGCGAGGCGCGGCGTTTATGTTACGATGCGGATAAGTGTGCGTTGCAGTACAGACTTTCATACAAAGAATACTGACCGCCTCGAGTTGATACGGTTACGATCCGTTTCCGGGTTGATAAGTGTACTTCGTCCTTAAATCGATTACGATCTTACGTCTCAAGTTACTGCACTAGACCTCTATCCCGACATAAAATATCTATACTTATAAAGCTGATGAGTTTGTTTGTTTGTTTACTTGAACGCGCTAATCTCCAGAACTACTTGTCCGATTTGAAAAATTCTTTCAGTGTTAGATAGCCCATTTATCGAGGAAGGCTATAGGCTATACAATATCACGCTACGATCAATAGGAGTAGAGCGACAATGAAAAATGTTGCGAAAACGGGGTTTCACGCGTACGAAGTCACGGGCGCAGCTAGTTACATAATAATTCTCGTTACGCCAGCAGTATTAAACGTTACTAAAACTAAATGACTGCAAAAAGTCGCTGTATGTAAGGGGTCGAAAACGATTAAGATCTACATCTCAAGTTACTGCACTGGACCACTATCCCCATAAAATATCGGATAATAATCCTCGTTGCCAGCAGTATTAAGCGCTCGTTACCCAAACCCACATGCTAGTGCCGGGCATTACGGTATCTGTGATCACGTGGCGGTATCGGGTGACGGATCGCGATGCGGGCACTAATCACAGTTCCCGGTGTGATATTCGATACGTTACTGCATTGGGTTAGCTTCGAATACCGAAAAGTGAGGAAACCCTTTAGTAGGAATGTGGATATCAATATTTACCTTGTGTAGAGAGTGTGTGCTAGATAGCTATATAATAATTATAATTGTAATTGTAATTTATAATAATGATTTTTATGCACAAATTCACATGCCAGCTACGCTGGTGAGATAAGCTGCACCTCTTTTTAATTTAAGACCACATATTTTATTGTACCACATTATCTCGGTGAATAAATAATCTTTGAATCTTTGAATCTTTGTGAGCTGAGAATAAACAAATATTATCAACAGTAAATGACATCGTCCATTTGGTTCAAATACTTTGGTACAAAATCGTCCACCTTAGCATATTTATTTATATTATGGTATCAAAGCGACGATAGTCAAACGGTGAACTAGGTGTCAGACTGGTTGACTCATGATCCGTGAGCGCGGGTTCGATCCACACAAGCATATTCAGCTTACCACGAGGGTTTATTGTGGTAGACTTTACAGCCTTAAAAGTCATTATTGATTTTGATAAAATAGGCCTTCAGGAAGCCATTTAACCTGTTCAAATGTAATTTTAACCCTGACATTGCGTCGCTACAAGAATGTGTATAAAAAACAAGAAAAAATCTTTGCCACTTCAGCCTACTGCTAAGATAAGTTTTGTCATAATTATACATTCTAGCAGCGTATCGATTATGCCTATTTCGTAAACTCTAGACTTTATAATATCAATCACAAATAACAAGTTAGGAAGCCAATAACTATAAAAGTTATCAAAACCTTTCAAACAAGTGAATTTAACGATCTTTCATTGAATTTTACTGCAGAAAGTTTGAATAAACGTTTATGTTTACTGTTTCTCAAATAATGGCCATTCAAATTGTTTGCCAGCATCATTTTCTCCAGAAGGACTCATTTCCTCAATCTGAGCGACGCAATAAATATTTTTACATCATTTATTGAGAAAGTTGTTTACGTTATGATGTTTTTGAAATTGTTTTGTCGTTTATTACGGTTAATTAGATTAATTAGGTAGGTATATAGGTAAGGTAGCATACAACTAAATTATAATGTATTGTAGATGACGATAAACTTAATAATTTGAAATTGGTGGGTGACATAAAAAACATTAACGTAATATTGACAAAGTGGTTCAAGATAGAACTGATTCAACTTAGGTTATAAAAAACTGACATAACTAATGACACACCTAATTCACGCAGGAAAATTGCGGTTTGTAAATAATAATACTGAAGTAATAACAAAATAATAAAATAAACATGTTTCATTTCAACAATAAGGCATTATCAAAGCGAGAATCACATTCCTTCCTTTTGCCACGCGCAAAATGACCACTTACAAGGCAGCTCGTCTGCCGGTTTACCTTAACGTAGCCATTCCGAGATAATAAACTCCATTCACGCACCTGTAAGTGGCTCAGCCATCACATCGCTCACATTTGTATGCGGCATCCTCCACAATCGGCCGGCCGGGGAAAACGCTCCTTACACACGATAATGGCCTCGCGCCTCGGCTGAACGCCTTACAAATGTGAACACTCAACGACTTAGTAATACCGCCTCAGATAGAAATGATTTCAATTTGGAAGACGTATGTTCATGCAGACTGAATTATTCACTAATCTTTCCTTAACTCCTGGCAAACAGTAATATTTAGTCAAAAGCTACATACAGGATGTATGAAAATCAGTTTCTTACTTTTCTTCATCATCATCATCTCAGCCATAGGACGTCCACTGCTGAACATAGGCCTCCCCCAATGCTTTTCATGTTACCCGGTTGGTAGCGGCCTGCGTCCAGCGCTTTCCTCCTACCTTTATGATGTCGTCGGTCCTCCTTGTGGGTGGACGTCCCACGCTGCGTTTTCCGGTACGCGGCCTCCACTCCAGAACCTTGCTGCCCCATCAGCCGTCAGTTCTGCGTACTATGTGCCCTGCCCATTGCCACTCACTTCAGCTTGCTAATCCGTCGGGCTATGTCAGCGACTTCGTTTACGCTTACTTTTCTTACGTGCTAGATTTTGGAGAGTTTAAAAGTATTGTTGTAAACTACATAAAAACAAAGATTATAATTGGCACTTCCTTAAAATGTCTTTGTTTAAATAAGAACCTAGTCAGAAGCCAAAAATAATTTTAAATAACACTGTTTTCACGTTAGTCGTTAACGTTGACACAATGAGATCCCGGCAAACATTGTCGCGCCACCGTTCGGAGAAATCTTCTGGTGCCACGAGCACGAAACGAATACGAAATTTTCGCTGTCGATTCGAAGAACTCCTCAAAGGAATGGTTTTTAGAACTTGTTTAATTGAAGTGGCAACAAGGCAAAGATTTATGCCAGCCAAGAGGCCGCTGGTTCGATGCCCTTCGTTAGACTTTTGTTTTGTTACCACCTCTAGTAATTTTACTGGAGTGAGAATATGAATTTATATAGCACAAATTATTAGTAATTCTTGACAAAAATAATAATTATAGGTCTCTAGAGCTTAAATGAGTCAGTGCCTGAGATGTAGGAGTGGCACGGGACGGTGTTTTTGAGATGTCAAACGTCAGCGAAACGTCAGATTTCTTTCATATATGTGCTCTTTCGCAGGCCGCTACCAATCGATCAATATGGAAATCATTGGGATAGGCCTACGTTCAGCAGTGGATGACCTATGGCTGAAATAATGATGATGATGATGCTCTTTCACGTCATAATTTATGACAATATGACTAGAAAAAACACATAGATCCCATTTATAAAATAATAAAAGCTCCTACAGAGACAATTTACTTTTGCCATTCAAATATCTTCACCTAACACAGAGACCTCTTCAGCCATCGCGTCGCCCATTACCCTCCTACATGTGACATTCCAGGGAACATGTGCCCTAATGGATTTGCACCTTGCGCAGCTTTGTGCCTCCTCACAATGCGCGTACCTACAGTCTACATCCCTGGTAACGTTTTTAATGCTTCGGGCTCTGTTGAGAAAATAATTTTAGTAAGATACATGTTGTATTATGTCACATGACTTTTTTAAAGCCTATTTGCAGAAATAAATGAGTTTTAGTGGAAAAGACACTTTTGAAAACCGTGACGGATAATTAAATTACTATTTTTTTATCCACAAATCTTAGCTTATGAAAAGCCTTAAAGGGTGGTAGTAGTTAAGTAATAAAAGTTTATTTAATTTGAAGAATATAAAAAATACACAAGTGTCGTTACTTGGAGAGACTTCAAGAAACTGCAGCTGTTGTAATAGCTCTTACAACTCACTATTATGATATTTATTTGGAATTAAAATAAAATGAAACACAGAATTTCTGAAAGAAGTTGTATAAAAGAATATTGTCTTTTGTGAAAATGTTTCTTTGAATAACATGTTATTGCTGAGGTGGAAAATTCCGTACATTCATGTTTTAAAGAAATAACATCGTTTGATTTTGTACATGTTTTTGTTATTATTTCTATTTATATTGCCATAATGTTCGATATAAAACATTATTTTAATGTTAGCATAACTCCACCTTTACGAACGAAAAATGTTAAAAATTTCTTGTAACGCGACGCTCTTTACTTTTGCTTTATTACATTTTGTCCTTTGGCTTATTTTTCGATAGTTTTTAATTCATAAAAAGATAATTTGTTTGTGTTTACCTAGACTACTATTCTAGTCACCTCAAAAAAATAAAAACATTCCATTTTCAGCATCGAGTGAAAAACGTTCTTGAAGGTACAATACGGTAGGCACTAGTGAACGGAAATTGAGTGAACTTTCGCGGAAATACGACTCATCGAAACTTGCCGAAGTGAGAGTGAAGCGTGAAGCATCACTCACGTACGTACAGCTATCTATTTATCCACGTATCATGCCAAAATGTGCGTATTTCATGGTATAGGTGTAAGTGCAAGATGAAAATTTAAACAATGGATGCCATTGGATGAAAAAAAGACCGCGTGTTTTTTTCCGACCAATTTTTGACTTACGCATTGTTAGAACTTCACTGACGATATTTTGATTTATTAACGGTCATAAAAGCGTTCTAGTAAAAGCTTTATTTTAGTTCTTTGTATAGGTAATGTAACTTAGTCATCTTTTAGCCAGGTTTGATAACACAAATATTAGTTTGCATAAACATGTCAGTATGCTGGTCTGTACCTATGTTTTCTGTGTATAAAAATATGTGTACCTAATAATCTATTCAAAGCTTCGGTTAGCTTTTGTACTGAGTTTAATAAATATAGCGTGCGTGAGTCATTTACATTTTCAAAAGCCCATTTGCAAAAAATATTTATGACTTTTCGTGACCGTCTAAGCAGACACAGCATTATTTTTATGACTTTATGATTTTTCATGGTCGTTTAAGCACACAAAGCTTTATTTTTTCTCTAAAGCCCACGGCTGTGTAAAGAGCTTAATTCTCTTCTAAATCCGTTACGCAGCTAAACTGGCAAGTGTAATTAAATGTTTATCGCTAATCTAGCGGACGGCGGTAATCCGCGCGGATTGCGTTATTTATTTTTAATTAACAGCATCTCTAAAGGGCTGGAAGGAAAAATAAGATTGCCGTGAAATTGGCTGCGGTGGCGGTGACTCGCCGCCTTGCGCCGTGTTTAAGGGCGATTCAGCTAGTGGCGTTTAGAAATATAAAAACAATAAAATGGTATTTAACAATAGGAAAAAAAGTATGATTAAGGTAAGAGGTACATATTTAGTTTGCAGTTTTGCTAGTTTGCAGGCAACTTGTAACACAATTAGATTCTTATATTGAGATAGACTAGCTAGATCATTTACTTAATTGTAACAGAACAACGAGTCGCTAAATTATGTTCTAGTGTATCACACTTTCACGAATCAAACGTCGTACATTTTACCTGTATTGTACCATGTAAGAATGTTACTTACAAAGAAATGATCGAAAAATTTTCTAGTGTGTGCTCACATTTAGATGAACCCTTGAAATTAATTTGTTGTTTTCCTAACTAACGAAACAACGAATTAAGTATTCACAAAAATCGCAATAATTCATTTAATTTGCACTTGCTGACACCTATGTACTAGTATAATGTTCACGTGTGTTCAAAAGCGGGGCGTACAAATATTTAAAACTAGCGGCCGCCCACGACTTCGTACGCGTGGATCCCGTTTTACTCCCTTCATCTATCTTACGCGGTTAAGATTTTTTCATACAAAAGGATTTTCCCGATAATTCTAGTTCCCGTGGGAATTCCTAAGTATACTATAACCTGCCCAAGAGTATGAAGAATAATTGTACCAAGTTTCGTTAAAATCCTTCGAGTAGGTAGTTTTTGTTTCTATAAAGAAAATACAGACAGACAGACAGACAAAAATTTTACTGATTGCATTTTTGGCATCAGTATTGATCACCCCCTGATAGTTATTTTGAAAATATATTTCATGTACAGAATTGACCTCTCTACAGCTTTCTTTCCAGCAAGGAAGCACAGAGTATAATAATTACTTCTCCAGAACGTAATAATGATAATGATATTCTAATTGATGAGTCTTAAGATAATATTTAACAAATGGCTGCTGTACCAGGAATGTACGTCATTCTGAAGAATTCACTGACGGCAATTAAAAGATCTTTGAATTACGATATGAACTGCGTTCATTTCATCTCATTAGTGATAAATTTTAGTAGAGCTTCCATTCGTTATTAATAATCTTGGAGAGCTCTTTTATAACCATAATTAAATATACATAATTGAATATCATTAACACAGCAATTTCTGGTCGAATTTAAATTCTATTTCATTAACTTAAAACACAGACAAGAGCTTAGTTTTCAGGCGGTAATATTCCATTCTGACTTACATTAATCGCGGTTAACAACATGTTACACAAGTGTTACTCAAACGTTTCCATTTAAAGGCGTCTGATTGCTGAAAACTCATTAAGTATTTCACCACTAAACTCATACGTCAGTAACGTGACAGTAAAGTTTGTCCGAACAAATTACGGCGGAATTAACACACGGACCGCACCCGCGGGACGCACTCAATTACCGGCGAATAACGCGATTACCGTTAAAACGATGTTTCACCGTTATACCGGTACGTTTTAAAATAAGGATGGGGTGATGTATGGCTTTCGGATATGATTTTCTTTGACTAACTAAAAGTTCGTACCGCACCAAGAACGATGCAAACAAAGACTTAACCTTTGGACTAAAGAAGAAATCAATGTAAGTTTATCACGACATCCTACTTTATACCTACATCTATTTTATAAATGCAAAATACCACTCACTGATTAATCAAGAAATCTCAGAAACTAAGTATAACCACAGGTATAACACCTAAAACTAGAAATTTGACAGGTACGGTTATAGGGTGTAGACTGTAGACATCCGCTAAGAACGGATTTTACGAAGCTCCACCCCTAAGGGGGTAAATCGGGATCCAGGCGTACAAAGTCGCGGGCGGCCGCTAGTTTATACATAAGTATACCTAAGTGGCTTTGAATTTACATGTAGGTTCACGTTTGTTCATGTGTAATAACGTGGCGCGGGTCTAAGCTATCAAGTTATATGAAAATGTACCGGTGAGTTCACGTATTTTCTAATACAGACCGAAAATAACATAACATGTTTGTAAAACGAAGAAAAGTTTTGAATATCATTGGGATAGTTTCGGTCACCAATCCACCCCTGTTAAAGCCGACACAATCGGAAACAGTAATTAAATAATGAGTACGTGAATCATGAAACGGTAAATTTAATTGCTGCCTTTGTTTACGAGTGCGATTAAATAGTGCCAGCCTTTATGAGTTAAAGCATTGATGATTTAAGACCTGGACATACAGGCATGAGGGCGCCATGACATTTCCGTAAATTCATGAACGTGATTTCAAGAATTCGTTAGGTTCTGAGAAGTCGTCTGATAAATTGTCTTCCTCGAACTCCTTGTAGAAAATAAAGCCTTATGATGTCCACAGCTGTAGGTACAAAGGTCTCCCACAAGGTTTTCTAATTTGTCCAGATATTTTTGAGAAACTGTCAAAACGCGATTATTTCTTACATTTTGTGTGGTACATCACTATTTTTCTAACTCCATGAACTAACTAAATTAAAAGTGGTTTGGACAGTTATCAAATCACATAAAAACCAACCAATATCGCAGTCAAGCTGAGTAACAGAAGCTTTACTTTGTTGCAATTATGTATAAGTTATTGATACTCATTATCCGTTTCAATTGGTTGTAGGTTTTTTTTATGTGATCAGTATAACGATATTCTGAAATGTTAATGAAACAGTATGAAAAGTTTGAGACTCTAAGATAGTTAAAAGCTCTGTCTGTGTGCGACTAAAAATATCACAAATGAAGAAATACTATCTGTGTGTATTTATGAAATAAAAAACTTTCTTAATACCTAACTAGCGAATAGAAAATTCATAATTCAAAAAGTATCTGAATACGTCAACTTCTGATCGCTACTCGAACTGATGACCTAGCTGATTATTAAAAACGAGAAACACTCATATATCCTAGTCGATGGTATTCCAGTAATGCGAGTCAGCATCAAATCGAATCCGGTTATGACCTCCCAAAGCGCATCGATACTGACACGGCCGCGTAAACAATATCCAGCCAGCTATGATTTCACCACAGTAGATAAATCAAACAGTACGGAAGCTTCATACAAACGCTCGAAATCAGACTGACGCACACAGACGCACGCTTTACACGCGCTCTAAGCGAACCTCGCAGTCCATCCGTCGCGAGTGTCGTGCGCGTTGTGTTTTTAATAATAATTTTATTGCATGCACTGTCCGCTGTATTTTTAAAAACATGCCACGAGTGTATTGCGTAGTATACGGCTGCTTGAACTCGGCATCTTCAAAACCAGAACTTTCATTTTTTAAACTACGTAATAATTCTAAATAGTAAAAATGATTAAATATTACTTTTTAAATAAAGTGCTTACATCTGATTTTGTAATAGTTCTTTTTCAATTACGTAATTACGCTTTTTAACAATTTATGTGTTCTATTTGATAAAGTAATTTGCTCCGCACGTTTTTGTACTAAGTGATGAACTGTATTTAAAATGAGGCAATAGGTATGTGAAAGTAAGTATCCGGTATTTTATTTATGAGAATAGATCTTCTACCGAGATTATGTATTCGATCATTATAGAACCTAATTAACGTTTTATTTTTTTGTTAACTAAGTACTTAGTCAATTAATTTATTCCATTAGGTATTTGATAATTAAAAAACCTAAATAAACGTTTTAATAAATAAGTAAGTAAGAACCTTATTAATTTTATAAAGATTAAGAGTGCCAACCCTAACACTCAGTTGAAGTGTAGGTATTTAACTCGCCGAAAGGGCTAAGTTTCCGTACTGCTTTAGCTCATATATATACTGTGATTTCACGGCGCGTCGGTTCCAAGTGATTATGAGCCTTGCTGGCGGTCGGCCAGCGGTATCAATTACCTGCTGTTTGCTCTAATATCCGCCAGCGACACTCATTTGTTCATTTGCTGACGCTGCGAGCCGATGCGACATTCGGTTCGTGCATGGTCGTGGCATATACGACAGTAATAGCAGGTCATCGAAAAAGCAAAGGCAGTGAATCTGGAAAAATTGCAGTCAATACTGTACTCAATAATTAATAATAATAGATACTGTTAAAAAGCTAAGTGTTATGTTTCTACCATGTAATGTGAGTGTATGTGTAGTGTGTACCTATGTGTATGTGTGTATGTGTATGCGAGTGTGAGTGCGTGTTTACAAAATGTTTTGGTTTAAACATTGGTCTTATGTTTGTGATTAACATTAAGATTTATTTAGTGTAAAAAGTCAGCGGCGGTCACCATTTTATCAGTAAGAAAAGAGGCCTTGGGGTGGGTTGTACCATCTTACTTTAACTTTAACAAACGTCACGGGTCTGTCAAACTCCATATAGAAGGCACCGGTTGTTGTGGTCGCGATTGGGGTGGGGTGGTGCAATTCAACCTAGGTGTTTTACTTGGCGTGCCGTCGTCTGTACCTATACGTATAATGTTATCCCATCAAAAACAATACTTGTCAAAAAAACCAAGTCTCGCAACTCAGTTGTTCTACGGTAAAAAGTTGTGAGATCCATGTAATACCAAGTCCAGGCCAGGAAATCTTTAACGTTTTACATAAATTATTGACTTGGCCATCGCACTAAATAATTTAATTTACACGTGTTTTCATGCGATGGCCAAGTCAATATATTTCAGTCAGTAAGTAAGTGAGTCAGTGAGTCAGTGAGTCAGTGAGTCAGTGAGTCAGTGAGTCAGTGAGTCAGTGAGTCAGTGAGTCAGTGAGTCAGTGAGTCAGTGAGTCAGTGAGTCAGTGAGTCAGTGAGTCAGTGAGTCAGTGAGTGACAAAATTAAGTAACTTTGACCCGTTATAATTCTTAAACTACTAGTTCAAATTGAATGAAATTTTAAATATACCGTGTCTTTACAATGCCTGCATAGCTAATGAAAATTCAGCCTTCTAGTTTTATCCACAACGAAGTTACAGGCGGTCGAAAATGGCCTGAATTGCTTCGAGAAAAGGATGGTACGGCCGTGCCGCTTTTTTGCTCGACTTGGTGGGGGCACTGCCGTGCCCCCAGATTTAGAGGCTATGTAATAACAGTATTGTGAGAACTGCTGCCGACAAACTGTGTCACAGTTTGGCAGAAAATATTAATGTTTACTGTGTGTATTTATATGGAAAATAAATAAATAATAATAGTTAAGCGCATATAAATACGAAAGTAACTTATAATAATAATGCAAAATGAAACTCCATTTCTTTGTTTCGCTTCTTCAACCACACTTACAATAACTTATTCTATAAACTAATATTCTATTCCACTAACTCGTCCGGGATAGACAACATCAAGTAGGTTGGGTTGATTTTACCTGCTTTTAAATTTCCGGAGAGCAACTAAATCGGTAATGTTTTTGTGTAAAAAAAAAAATATTTTAAAAATATTATGTTGTTACATTAGATGTGGTCACGTGTAGCACATGTGTAAGTACAAGCACTTATTTACACTCGCGGATTGGAATTAAAATTATAATTCAGTCGGCACTAGAGACACCGTATTGGAATACAAAGAGAGTCGGGACTAAGGGACTGCGCACATTATCGGGACGGCACAGAAAGGGATTTTTAGTGAACGAATAATGTACTTCATAGTATTAACGCTACAGTTGAAATAACAATGGTATTGTTTTAGCATCCTACGGTGATTAGGAATACCGCACCGGAAACCTTGTGGATGCGTCGGCATTCGGCAAGCAGTTGTCGAACTCGAATTCGCTCGGCATGCCTAAAGATGTCGTGGGATGTCTAGTTGTCTAGTCATGCTTAAAGATGCCACGGTATAATAAATTGCCGTAGGTGGGCGTGTGCAATTGCATATACCCACCCTGGGTGGAAACGATGTATTTTGATCTCACTCGATTATTTATAAACTATACAAGATATCGAAAAACCGGCACTCTCAGGATCAGTAAGTATACAGTTGTTATTAAAATATTCTTAGCGATTGGAGTCGCTTCTCAAACTGAATTTTAAAGAAACAACTTGAAAAAATCGATCATGGGTGATCGTGGGTTCGATTCCCGCCTTAGGAAGTTAGATTTTTTCAAGTTGTTTATTTAAAATTCAGTAACTAAACCTAAATTCTTTAGAAATTTCCTTAAATGTAAACAAACACTTGTGCACACAATTACACCATAATCATTTACGTGTTCATAATATCATACACATTATTTCACAAGCCCATGAAACCAACTTTATTCTCACGATTATACAAGTTTGGAATCAATCTTTAAACAAATTATTTTAGCAAAATATGTGGACGATGAAAATTTGTGAGACTTGTCAAATTGACTTGAAGTTTAAAATTATGTGTTATCTCCATGTTGTCTCTGACACATCAGTGTTGTAACCTGTAAGTCATAGACAATAATCGGTAAATTTAATCGATTTTATTTCAATTATTCAATCATTTTTATTACTGATTGCATTTAAATAGATTTAAATAGGGTCTTAATCAACAATGTATTTTTTCTTCATTGAATGTACTACTAATTGTTTAATGCACTGCTTTATAAAGCATTATAAATTCTTTCTATAGGTACGTAAGTACTACAATAATTTCAATCCGCGATTAACGAGAGGTTTTGTCGCCTCACTAGGGCACAGATTAAAAATGTTTTAATGTCAGTTGGCCATATTTGTTTACATATAGGGAAATTTCTAAAGAATCCGACATACAGTTTTTCGATATCTAGTATAGTTTATAAATAATCGAGTGAGATCATTTATACCGTATCCACCCTGTATGGGATACCTAAGGACCCCCTGCCGTGCCGCAATACCGTCCCGTTAACGTGCGCAGTGCCTAAGAGTCCGTAGTACAATCGTAACGGCGGATTTGAACGACAATTTCTTAGGGTTTCATTAGCGAGGGTCCGTCGGACCGTCTGCCAGATTTCGCTAGATTACGCCCGCCGATTGTCTCGGAATTTAGTGTATTATTAACAAACAAATAGGGGAAATTCTCTTTGTTACAAGTTTTCCTTTTATAATCTTAAGTAGGCACTTTTTACAGCAGTTTCTGCTGAGATCGCATTGTTATTGGAAAGCCAAATATAAAGATAAGTTTATTTGTTGAGGCCTTTTTACTTTTAATATTGAAAACTGATTTTGTGCCTAGATTGTTTTTGCTGTGCTATTTAGTAATAACAGTTTGGTAATGATTATGGTTTCAAACATAGTTTAATAGCAGAACAAATGAATTTAATAATAGCATCATGTGCTCAATAAAACATTTTGATATACGAGTTTGTTTTGGCTTTGTTTCTGTACATTTGCTTTTGGTTGTTTAAATTAATACCATTAATTTTGTACATTTAACTTCGCAGTTACAATAAAATAAGCTTCCGTGTACCTTTTTAACTGAGCTCGTGATTTAAATGGGTATAAAGTTGGACACATAAATGGCACCGATACGGTAGTCTTAATACCCACCTACCATTTAACGAGGAGATTAAGCATCCGATTTAGTCCCGAGAAATATTGATAATAAATAAATAGTTAATTCGTTAATCTAATGTTATCGGCCGTTTGGTTTAGTGGTTGAGAACGGACTACTATGCCGAGAGGTCCCGGGTTAGATTCCCGGCCGGGCAGAAATTGAAATGATGAATTTAAATTTCTGTGACGGGTCTGGGTGTTTTCTATGTATAATTTCCAAAAAAAAAAAAGTATTTAAGTATGTTTATATCCGTTGTCTGGTATCCACAGTACAAACTTTGCTTAGTTTGGGGCGCAGTGTAAAATGTCCAAGGATATTTATTTATTGTGTAATTTGGTACTACTCGTACTATTGTTTGTATTACGTAGAAGTAGAAATGTTAGACTATCTGTTCTCGTATAATATAAGGTAAGATGATAAGGCGAACTCCCTGTTCATGTTTCGAGAAACGCTAATTCGATCTTGTCCCTCCCTGGACTATTTGTGGTGAAACCACTCTGTACACAACATAATATTTAGCTGTTACTGTGTAGTAATTTGTTTATCCCAAATTACTAGTAAGTAACCCTTTTGTGTACCTCTAAAGGTTCGGCCAAACCAACGCGATCACACGCGATCAGTCGGCGTGCAGCGATGGCGATCAACCCATTTAAGTCTGGTCGCCATCGCTGCACGCTGGCTGATCGCGTTGGTTTGGCCGAACCTTAAAGTAGTTCGGGTAAGTAAAGATCTGACCAAGTGCGTAACGGTTAAGGTAGCCTTTCGAACTAAGCGTCACAGACGCAGCGTCTTTAGCTTTGGTCTTAAAGGTAGCCTTTCGAAGCGAGTTAGTGACGCGGCGTTGGTGGCACAAGACCAAAGCTAAAGACGCTGCGTCTGTGACGCTTAGTTCCACAGGCTACCTTTAGAGGTATTAGAGCGTTCTAACAACAGCGGTTCGTTCTAACAGTTGTGATTGACTAATTTTGAAGTATGCCCGCAGTCTTAAAGCTTACAAAGACCACGGGCAGGAAGACATAATGTGGGCAGGCCTTCCACTAATTGGACAGACGATCTGGTAAAGGAAGTTACCTGAGTGCGGGTAGCGCAGGACGGGTCGTCGTGGAAATCCTTGGGGGAGGCTTTTGTCCAGCAGTGGACGTCATTTAGCTGAAGCACAGCAGGCAACAAAACCTACTCAGCCTACGTGTGCTGTGCTATAGCAGACTACTAGTTGCTCACCACAACTTGTCCGGGCGCCATTGTGCTTCCACCAACGCTTTGAAAAACTACCCGCTTCTCCGATTGTGTTACAACAAAGAAATTCCCGAAAAACGTACTGGAAAACTGTTTTCGTACACTGGTAGATTTTAATGCGACAGGCTTGTTACAGGTCAGTGAGCTTTACCCTATGAGTCATTTTCAGCTATTAAATTCGTCGTCGTACGATAAATACTAGATTTGAGTTCATTGTAAATTCTTGCGAAAAATAATTACGACGAAATATAAAACCTACTGTTCGTTTATTTTTTAAAGTCCCGACCACATGCCTGTGTTTAAGCTCTATCAAGCGCGCTTGTTCAAACAAGCGTCGGCATCAAAGGGCACCTGTACTTTTATTTGATTTCGGTCCATATAAGGCGCGTGACCGCGGCCGGCAAATACAGTGTCCGCGGTACCTAATTATGTTAAAGTCGGGCGCCTGTCGATGGTATTGTCGATAGAATTCGTTTCCTTTTGCAGTCTTTTGCTATGTTGCAAGAAAGCTAGAGACCTTTGGCTTAATTGTTTATTTTTTAATTGTGTTTAATACTGTATCTCATGTTGATAGCCCAATAAAAATAAATAAATGCATATCATGGAAAGAATTTAAGGCATATTATCATGGCAGAAAAATTGATTGTAAGACCTTGAAGTTGAACATTAAATATTCAATCATTGCTTCCATTGTGGAATTGAAGAAACCTAAACCTAGCAATTTTTTTTATAATCTAGCGACCGCCTGCGACTTCGTACGCGTGGATCCCGTTTTACCCCCTTAGGGGTGGAGTTTCGTAAAATCCTTTCTTAGCGGATGCCTACGTCATAACATCTTCCTGCATGCCAAATTTCAGCTCATATATTTAGATAAATAAAATAAATTAGACAATAAATAGACATAGATCACGAGAAAATGTGGCACGAGAAAATTTCGCCCCCGGCAACTTATAAAATACAACGAAGACTCTTCTACATTACAAACAAAGCAAGGAGACCAAGTACTTATTGTTTGAAGAACAATATTTTGTGTCGCATAAAAACTGGGAGACTTGTGGAATTGGAATAAGAACACGGGATATAAAAGATCGGTACCTCAGGGAGGCTCCACTTCCTCATACTACTTAGACAAATTACGTTCCATTTTGCATATAACCGACATGACTGATCGCATCATATTTACTTTGCAAAAGGAAATATAGTGCAGAATGTTAAATGCTGAACACAACGTATTGTGTAATGGAAATCACATTATTATTTACTAAACAAAAAGGTATTGAATTTCATATTCAAAATAATTTAATTAAAATAGGTAGGTACTTTACAACAAACATAATAAAACTGGCAATAGAGTTATAATAGAGTTTCAATGATACCTACCAAATCACATTTAATTAACAAATATCGCAACTGGAATCTAAACCAAAACAAAAGTTACAAAAGTAATTACTAAAATATTTAATTATAGGGGCGAAACAAAACTCATCTGCATTTGTTAATTTTGTTTTTGGTCTAAAAATAACCCAATTCGTTTACGTATTCTACGAAAATGGGAAAATAGAATCAGGTGTTTCGTTGATAAGGGACGACGCAGACTATCTAATGAGTACGAATACTAAATAGTTACAGAAAGTTATACATAAAGTTTTACCGTGAATATTGTGGAAAAAGTTCGTTCTCTCTTACTTATGTAAACAACGTGAAAAAAGAATGTCTGCAACGTTGAACACATAATGACGTTTTACATAAAAGTTGTATCATTTCTTATGAGAAATCTTCTAGGTACTAAAAGTTATTCAGAATAGATATTTTAAATTGATTAGGTATGTGCTCAAAATTGTGCATTGGTAAAAACAACTTACAAAATAAGTAAAACACCTAGTATGAATTAGAAATCAATGAGCGAATGACACACTACGTCTTCCGGTTCGTGGTCGCCACTCGAGAACTTTGTGCCCCAGCGGCCATCAGCTCTACGAGCTATGAGTGCCCCGCCTACACAATGTGGGCAGGCCTCCTACTAGGTGGACCGACAATCTTTTGAAGGTTGCGGGAGGTGCCTGGATGCGGGCGGCGTAGGACCGGTCTTTGTGGAAAACCTTGGGGGAGGCCTTTGTCCAGCTGTGGACGTCTTTCGGCAGAAACGAACCAATATAATCACTGTATCAGTCTTAATAATAATTTAGTATGCGGATGTATCACTGGCATCTTAAAGGTAATTTTATTAGATACATATAGCGACTTATTTCGATGTACACGACGTCTGAAATAGGCCTTATTCACAACAACAAAGTAAAAGACAAAGGATACAAAGAGCTTGTTAGCGTCGCGAATACGGGCCCGAAGTATGTCGCGAATACTTTGGTCACGCTAATTAGAAACACATTTGACAACAATTTACTTGAGCAAGTATTCAGGTAATGTATGAGATGTGAGAGATTTAACATACAAGACAAAATTTATTGAGTTTCTTCCGCCACTTCTTCTCAGCACCAGATCATAAATGTTGTTCCGAAGTGGTGGTAGGGCAAGTTATAGGTACACCACTACATTTATATCACCGAAAAAAAAATTCTGGGTAATTAGTTATTGACACTGATCCTATTTATGCAAAAAAGTTACATAAAGTTACTCAAAATTTCATCCCAAAATTGGTAATTTATGGACACACGCGTCGTGCTAGCTATTTACGTAAGATAATGTAACACTTATTAGAACTCAAATTACTTGAAATGTTGCATTAAAATGGTCTAAGTTAGCTAAGTATGTAATAATAACACTGGAAGCGTGGTCTAGGCGTGAGCGAGACAGACAGATCGGGGCAATGTGCGAGCGCGTACGACTAGGACTCTAGCAAACAGCGGAGTGCCCCAGCTGTGACGCGTAAAATACGGACTAAAGAAAATTTATTAAAAAAATTAACTTTATGAAAAAAATTTTTTTTTTAAATTTTCACACGTTTTTCTACATAACCTGTTAAAATTTTTTCGGTGATAAAAATGTAGTGGTGTATATGAGACGTGTATGAATAAGCACCCTGAAAGGGCCTAAGTATTGAATAGATGATTTGATTTGATTCGAGTTATCTTTTAAGCCAGCTACAAAAGATACCAAAATTCAAGTGGGTAGGTTAGGTAAGATACGAGTATGTTGCTTTTTATTCCATTTACTGTTGAATTCGAACCAGAACCAGAGCTTGGCTGCCTAATATTTGAGAGTAAAAATAATGCTACAATTCTTTATCCGGTTATTTCGTCCACCACTGTCCACAAAATTAAAAAATCCATAAATATTTCACCCGCCCCAATTAACCTAAAATACTTTCTATTGATAATTTATTTCCAGTCTGCCAATTTGTACACAGCACAATGTTACAAAGCCATCAATATGTCTCTTGTGACGTGTCACATATTTGACACAGTGTCTTCCTGACGAAGATTGATTTGGTATATTTGACCAGCACGAATGGATCCCTTCAGTTACATTTTCTAGCGGAAACTGTGAAAGATAGAGAGCTCTTATTAATTTGGGCAGTTGGTTTTGGTGGCCAATTTTATCGGGAGCCCTCTTACCCTTCAAATTCGATTGACAACCCATAATTATTTTTGCTAAGCCCAGTCCTTCGTAAACTGGCGGTCCCTTAAAGTGTTTTGATGACCTTTTTGCGTGTCGTTTATCGAAAATACGAGTCATACAGTTGATGGATTTGTACAGCGATAAAAATGTGTAATAAAACTTGGATGAATTACTCAAACATCGTGAAATATTACTTTGTTTAACTAGGTATTATAATAACAAATCGCTTTTCTTTAAAGCAAATGTTATATTAAATCATGCTAGTGTCATCCAGTAAATTTTCCTACCCAATAGTATACGACAACCTTTTTCTACCGAAAGAATATTTATCTATTGTTCGGTCGTTCGTTTCAGCCGAATAACGTCCACTGCCTATCTATTATCTATTGTATTTATAGTCTAATACAGTGCTTCTTAACCTTTAGGTCATGAGGGACCATTTTACCAAATTTCTGTCTTGTCAGGGATCACCTCATAATCATAATCGGTCAAAAGTAAACCAGTTTCACTGCAAAAATCAGTTAAAAGTGGTTTTGACCAAGGAGTGCAAGTGCACTTCGAGGACCACTTGGAATGCCTCCAGGGAACACCAGTGGTCCGCGGACCACCGGTTAAGAACCACTGGTCTAATAGAACATAATATTTCCTGGTATGCATATCAGTATTTCAGTATGTAACTTCAAAGACACAAAGTTATATAAATGAGTATTCATTGCACATCGAAAGCAAGACTTGAGTGATACACACAGAAGGCAAAGAAGGTAATCTTCAGTCGGTACAAGCTTTGATTAGTTTCTCTGTTTGATTGGCTCTCACCTGCGAGCGGGTCTAATTAGCTTCGTACAAAAACATCAGGCATCGAACCCGCACTCGGCCTTACTTCAACAACTATCGCAATGTCGGAGGAATGAAGATTGGTGTTAGGATGGAGCTTTTGATTTGATATTATGATTACAAAAAATCTTACAGTATTGGAACATAAAGTCAAAATGTTGCCTATACGACGTATTAAATGTTTATAATATTAACCCACTTTATACTACCGTCGTTTTAAAACAACACATAGAAACAAAAAATTTTGGAGAATATGTAGGTACTTTTGTTTTTATTTATTTATGTTACTTGACAGGTGAAGGCTTTGTCGACTTAGTCTATGTGGCAAATCTTAATAATTCATTAGGTTTTCCATAATATTTACAAGTTTATTTAGCCATTTTCAACGATGAGTTTTCAAGATAAGTAATAATAATAAGTTGCACACTTTATTGAGATAGTTTATATAAAACGTGATGTTAGTATCATAAACTACATATAAACATCAAATCACACTGATTCAGAACCTTTGGTAAGAAGTTATAACGAAAAATAACTGGTGTTGTTTATAAACGCCAGCAGTAAAATGTACTACTTTATCTTTCAAGACATTATTATTTTATTTTTTACTGTAGGACACATTATCAGGCTCTGGAGCTTCATGATTTAGTCGAGGAGCTAGAAAATGACGATAATTTTCCAGTACTAGATTGTCTGATGATTTATTGATACAGTAGTTAATACATAGATACCTATAAACAATAACAACACAACTAGAATAAAAACAATTACTGAGCAGTGGCTCAGTGGTCCAGTGGCCCCAATAGGATTATTCCACTATGTTCACCTCGGTGATATCACCTGGGTGAAGAAAGTGTTATTTTTCGTGTCCTCATTTCACCTCAGAACCATTTCACCCAGATGATATTATCCATATGACTTGATTTGACTAAAGCAGTCGCTTTTGTTCATCTATTTTTAGGGATGAATTCACCCAGGTTTTCGCATTTGTTTACCAGGGTGAATTAATTTCTAGGTGAACAAAGGTTCTAGGTGATCGTTTTAGTCGACGCAATCCACCTGTAAAATGAAGCTAGGTGAAATGGTTCCGAGGTGAGATGAGGACACTAAAAAGACAAATAAATATTTCTATTTCTATTTCACTTTCTTCACCCAGATGAACAAAGTGGAATGACCCCCCAATAGGCTCCCCGCTCAGCATTTATCCTGACATTCTCGTAAGGGCATGTCAAGAAGCTGGTCTTCCTCGGACGCTCTTGCTTTTGGCATCGCACATCCTGTCGAAGAGACATCGACTCGAGTTTGCTATCCCTCAAAAGGGTGCGTAATGCAGGGAATTACCGTGGTACCTATCTTCAGTTATGCATTTTTACAATTAAAGAAACAAAAGATAATACCAAAAGTAATATTACTCAGTTTTGTCACAAAAGCCAAATAAAATAAAGGATGGTTTTCTTTATGCAATGCATACCTCATAGTAGTGCATTTTACTACTGTTGTTTATAAACGACACCGCTTTTCCGAATTTCCACGAGGGAAATATTTTTTTTCTTATTTTTCCCATGTTATTTGTCAGTTTTTAAGCCTCATATACAAAGATCATTAAGTTTGGAGATAGTAAAATGTTTCAGGAGTATCTGGGTTAATGGAGCTGTTGATTTTCATAATTTTGATAAATACAAAACATAATGCATTATGTTTTGCAAAGTGTAAAGTGACCATGAATATTTTACATAAGTATTTAAATCTTAAAAAAAAATGTTTAACATTTAAAGATAATTTGTAGTCACATAACTTCCTCAACCTCATTCATAGCATTCAATTATTGTAAATGCCAATACAGTTAACATGGAACTTAATCCATTTTGTAATGTATGATAATGTGAGATGCATGCGATAATATTGTAAACCGCAACATGCATATCAATCATAATCTTGAACCCTTCTAGTTCATCCCAAACTTGCCACTCACCAAGTTCGGTGTTCATCAAAATTCCATCCAATCACCCCATGTAAGTTCGCGATCGTTACTGAGAAAAGCTCCAGTCATCCCCTTCATCCCCCTTCATCCCCTAAAAGGGTTGTCGTGTCACGGATTAATTGCAACTATCTGTTAACAATAGACGTATTCATAGTGGAATTAATTAGGGGTGCTATAACGAGATTAGGCTCCAACCACACGATATGTTGCGTTTTGTACGCGAAGTGACGTAACGCCGTGCGATGTGATATCGTGCAGTGTCGTGTGATGCTATGCTGTGCATTATGGCACATTTTATTACTTGGCTCGGTTATGTGTCATCATAATTTGACCCAGAGAAATTTTAACAATAAATTACCTTTTCTGAGGTTGAACATCGACGACTAAAATTCCTTTTTAATTTTATTACGAGTACTAGCTTTTGCCCGCAGCTTCACCCGCGTGAATTTTATTTTGTCACAGATCGTCATAAATTATAGCCAATATGTTATTCTGGGTTATAAACAACAATACTGTAAAGTTTCTTCAAAATCCGTTCAGTAGTATTTGCGTGAAAGAGTAACAAACGTGTTGACATCCAGACATCCATACAAACTTTCGCATTTATAATATTAGTAAGATAAGAAGTAAGATTATCTTAAAGTGAAGTGACACTATCTCAAAACCGTTTGAAGTCTTATACTCGTAATAGCTTGAAATTGAATTCCAAACTCAGTACTTCAGTGGTAAAAGCAAGCAGTCGTCCATCAAGACAAAGGCTTAAATAGATCTTTGAATTATTGTTATTTGAAATTAACTAGGGTTAAAATCTTTTTTTTTTATAAGTAGATACCTACGAGTACTTATTGCCAACTCGAATAAAACCAAACCCTAAGTAGGTACGAGGTATTAGTAAAAAAGACATGAAAGGTCAAGTCAAAACGATACAAACACTCATTTGTAAGGATTCCAATCTGACATAGAAACATTACTTTACTCTATTCCTATTTCATTGACAAATCCACCCAAATGAATCGAAAGTTTATCCACTTCGAATCACGACAGATAGGCATGCAAACACGCCGCAATTTCTCATAGTTAGCGCCCAGACAGATAAATGGTTCTTCCAGTCATGTTCCTTTCAGCAACAGCCTAAAAGGGTTGCCGTGTCTCGCAGATTAATCGAAACTATCCTTTAACATCCCGCATCTGATGGATACGTCACGTCAACTGTAGGTTAAGGTTGTGTGACGTAGCTACAAAGTGAAGAGCAACGCGACAAGTACGTGAAGATTTTTTTAGATACCATCAGCTAAAACCACTTTCACAAAGGTCTTAGGCAGATAAGGCATTGTAAGAATACTTGTGATATTGTCATGCATAATGTTACGGTTAATGTGATAAATTGAAATTGTTGTTATGAATAATTACCGACAGGCTTGGTAAAAGTGATAAATTAATCACATTTATCAGTGATTATTACATAATGTAACCTTAATACTAACAAATACCATAAAAGAGAGAACACCGGCTCGTGTACAGCGCT
Organism: Ostrinia nubilalis; assembly: GCF_963855985.1. Taxonomy (NCBI): domain Eukaryota; kingdom Metazoa; phylum Arthropoda; class Insecta; order Lepidoptera; family Crambidae; genus Ostrinia; species Ostrinia nubilalis. The sequence goes on from NC_087108.1 coordinate 13,429,280, forward strand.
CATGTACAGCCTCACATTTTGAACGTTTTGATATCATAACTACGTATATTAAATATAATTTGGCAAAATGAGTTTGGAATGTTTTTTTGCATAACATTACTTTGCCATAATTTAGTTTATACACACATAAATGATCTCATATTAATCACATTTACCAAATCATGAGGTAATTATTCATAATAACCGGCGATTATTCATAATTTTCACATTTACCGTAACACATACATTTTTATAAATAAAAATAACGTTTTTTTTAAACCCTGAATACCTATGATTTCTTTTCAGAAATTTGGGCTTCGGTATTCAACGAATAATCACTGTCACGTATAGCGACAAATAGTTTTTTATACACAAAACGTGTATGTAAAATCCACAGTGAAATCTAAATTGTACGGAAACGATTTTTATTATTTCAATCCCTCAAAATATTTTTTGCATCAAATGGGGCTACCATTTACTCGTATCTTATCTATGGACTATTTTTTCTCTATGCCTAAATTAATGGACATTGATTTACGCCCGTATTCACAAACGATGCTTGCTTAAGTGAAGCAGCAAATCGAACGCACAGCGTTGAATAGAGCTCTGTGATTGGTCGTCATGATCGTGTCCACAACGCGCACTGTGAGACCTCATAGTAATGTTTGTGAACACGGACGTTAGCTATTTAGGTGTAAACGTAACAGACATACTGTACTGTTGCCCTCATTATTAGTATTGATTACAGGCCCTCAGTCTAAGGAGGCTGATGAGTTTGATCTGCCGTGTCTGAAGGGAATTAATCAAAGGCTGGAGCACCTCGAGTTCCTGTACAGCTTCTAATTGCGGGATGTTTGTTTGTTCAGTACTTAATTAGCACTTTAGTATACGCTAATACAAACTTTAGAGCTCGCGTTTGCTTGATGTTTGTTGATTACTTGCAAGACTTATATGTTTACAAGCGAGATAAAAATCAGGTGATCTATTGATAAGTGTAATATTATATAAGAAAAACTTCATTCAGCATATTATAACAAAACAAAAGTTGCAGTACGTATACATATACATAAAAATAAGCTATACTGAAGAGGCGCCCGCTCAGCAAAAATCGTGATCCAGGCGATTGACGGAAGTCCAAATGAATACGTGCGGTCAATGACTGATGGCTAATGATCATATTCATAGTCTATACGATAGACCGACGAATTGGAGAAGGTTTAGCAGAAGGATGAGGGTTACTGTGATAAAGTTTGATTGAATGAAATTGAAGCTTTTGAAAGCTTACGTAAGCCAAAAGCTGGAAAGGCATCTAGCATATACGAGCAAATCTTTAAGAACCAACGCAATTCACGTTTAAGCACTGCCTTGAAATATGTAGGTGCATAACAAAACCATAAAATACTAAATGGTTATTGTCCTTCATGAAACTGCATGCTTTGCATTGCATTGTATTTATTGCATGCTGTATATTAAAATAACTGACGCAAAATAACCATCAATCCGAATAGTTACAACTTTTATTCCACTCACCTTCTACTATGAATTCCAGAGTTGTAATTTCTCAGCCAAATATAAGAAGAAATGGACAAACAAATAAGATCAACGAATTTCGTATTCATACGACATATTGCCCATTAATCAGAATTGAATAATATAATAAAACAACGGATCTTCCTCCTGATACACAATTTATTGTCTCTATGAGCTTATTCTGTGTTATTGAGAAGTTATTACTCACTTATCGAGCCATAAATAATATTGCTTGTGGTCTGGTAATCGTTTGATACAGCGCGGGCACACCCTGGACGTGCTCTCGATGTATATTAGATAGAAAGGATAGTATACACTGAATACAAATGCGTGGTGATTAATTTAGCAACCTACTTTTGATATATTTCTTTCTGTTTTTGTTTGCCAAAATGTTTGTCACGAAGCTCTGGTAAAACATTGTGGACGTAAAATCATAAATTAAGGATTATGACGACTACTAAATCAATACATTCAAACAACAATTGAATGGTCACCATTGTAGTTAAGTAGAAAACGAATGAATGAAGAAGAAAAATCAAGTACCAATAACCAACCCAACCCATAAAAAAATATGAGGGATGCAAACGTTTTTCCTGTAACAGCTCTATTATTGCCTAAGTTATCTTTTTGACCGCCAGTTAACATTATTAGAATAAAAAGAAGCCACATTTTGACCGTGTTGGTACAAAAATCATTTGAAGACAAGCGTAACTACGTAAGTTTGTACTCGTGTATAGGGATCCAAATGTGATTGGCTATAGTAGGTAATAGGTATCTATCTTTCTAGTGTGCTCTATGCCTTACTGTATAAGCACATCGCGCGTCCGCGCTCTGTCAACAGCTAGTCTACCCGATAATCCCAAATAATCCCTTCCGTACGTGGCAAAACCACCACGACGATGCCTTTCACATATCTTTATCACAAGGCAATAAAGTCTACAGTTGCAAACTCAATTGCTTCTGCACTGAAATATCGTTAGGGTTTGGTCCAACTCTGAAATTCAGGCTCGATATATCGACAATGCACGTCCTGCTCGTTTATGCTAGAATTGGGAGCGTGTGAGAGTGATGGATAGAGGTGATTAATACGGATTGGTTTCCGGAGTAGGACCCTTGAAATGGACAACGGAACGGAATGGTCTGAATAAAATCCAAAAGGTTTAGTTTCGGTCGGGTTGCGTAACCGATAGGCAGATGACGATATTGACACTATTTTTGTTTGCTGAGCCTTTGTTTTGGCACAACACGCGGGATTGAATCTGGGATTCTGAAACTTTTTAACATAGAATGGGTTGGCCCTTGATCACGATCTCGACCGTAGGGAAACAAAGAATTCAAGTGAAGAACTTATTAAATCGTTTTCCCAAGTGATCTCTCAAGCCAAAAACGCCTCTGGTAGTAAGTATTATGGCCGGTCTCGTTCTGAAAGACCTAGGCTTAATTCTCAGGCAGGACGTACAAAATTACTTTACTTTTAATTTTTCATTAACCTAATCTCGACAGTAATCATCCTGTGGTTCAGAGGGCTGAAATCCATCGGTCAATTGAGTCTTCGTACTCACTTATGGTGGTTCGTGATATGTTAACAGTAGAGCAACATTGGACATTATTTATCGTGACACTGAATGTTCCAGAGGTCAAAATACGTAAAGCAGATTTCAAATCACTTTAAGATATTTCGATTTTCAGACTAAAGGATTTCATCTCATCTATTTAGAAATGAATTCCCTTAGATAAGACTATTTAATTCTTTTCTTTGTCTTTGAAGTAATAAATAAAATCAAACCCCTCTTTCAACACAAAGAAGGATAAAACACAATAAGCTTGTCAAACTAAGACAATTTTACAAATGCAAGTAATTCAAAAGAGTTTTCTTAAGTAAAACGTTCTAGCCAAAAGAGATATCGCCAAGACTAAGTTAATGGTTTATTTTTAAAATTATTTTAGTTACTGCTCAGTGAGAACTTGGATGCAGTCCAAATGAACATTTCCTTTATCCTAAATGTAGATTGATATATTTTACTTGATGTGTGGAAGTAGGAAAAAATATTGTTACACCTAATAATGTATTGGAATATTTTGGTGGATTTTCAAAGAAGGGAGTGGCTATTTTCAATTATCAAGATTATTAGTAAAAGCCAACAACCATACTGATAGCACTAATGTGAATTCAAATTAGGTAACGCACTTTTAACTCCTGTTAAAGCCTTATTAAGATTAATTAGTTTGCCAAAATAGCCTATGTTCTTCTCCCATTATAATTATCTAATCTATATGTACCTAAAGCAAAATTGTTTCGTAATTCAAAATAGTTCAGCGGTGTAGGCGTGAACCTAATAAACAGAGAGATTTTAAAGTTTACTTGGAATATCGTCAATGACGCCATAAAATAAAGTACATACGAGTAAGTTGAACAGTAAATAGTAACCAACTATAAATTACATTCCAGCCAGGACAGGACAACTCCTGGAGCTGTCTAACTCTATGGAAGCAACTTTACAATTTTCCATTTACCAAATTGCAGTTACTGCGAAGTTAAGTGAGTTACGAAGCCATACTCGACTTTATGTTAAGCTGTAGTCACACTTAGGCTGAGTTGCACCACCTTATTTTAACCGTAAAAATGTCAATAACCAGTGCTTTTTGTACGGAGTTTGACAGATTTTTGACGTTTGTCAAAGTTAAAGTAAGATGGTGCTACTCAGCCTTAGAGTTTTCGGTTATCTGAAAGCGGCTGTCAGCTCATATCCGATACTGACTGCCACTTGGGGGAAGTGACAGGCTGTGTGCCTTTTCTGGGGGTGACGTGACTCCCCGAAAGGAAGTCTATTTAAAGACGACGTACAACCACAGAATAATAAGTACGTACTTACAACGTACAATGTACAAACGAATTTGAGTTAAAAATCTATACTAATATTATAAATGCAAAAGTAACTCTGTCTGTCTGTCTCTCTTTCGTGCCTAAACCACTGAACCGATTTTGATGAAATTTGGCATAGAGATAGTTTGAGTCCCGGGAAAGGACATAGGCTAGTTTTTATCCCGGCTTTTGAAACAGGGACGCGCGCGATAAAGTTTTTCTGTGACAGACAAAATTCCACGCGTGCGAAGCCGCGGGCGGAAAGCTAGTATATGATAAACCATAAAAAATACTGCACGTCCCAAAATAACTAGTAAAAACCTTTTAATATTTGGTATGCTTTTTATTGAATAATTTATTTCGGCAATCAGGTTCCATAATGTCAATTCCCATCTTAATTAAGGTCAAGAGCTTCCCCGTTGGGGATTAAAAAATTATTTATTGTAGGTAGGTACTCGTAGTTTGTCTGTTACATCCTCGTAGTGTGGCACTGTTTGAAACATGGTGTGGTTGCAGCCTAACTGCGTTTTCGTAATATAGAAGAGGGATATAACTGTTTCAGAGGTCAGGCCCCTTTTATACACACTATTAAGTCTCATACTCCTTTTCATAGACAGATGGTATATGTATGTATAAACCATATAAGGACAATAGTTATAGTTATTATTACAACATTTTCATCACCTTATTCTCTACCATACACGTGCGTCTTCCTTATTTTTTTTCCTTCTTTTTTTTCAAGCAAGAGCTGAAAATCAGTGTTCTGCTCATTTCAGAGCAGTGTCTACACTGAGCTCTCTGCTTTTTTGCATCGCTGCGGCACACTTATACCTTAACGCGCAGGATTTTCTTTCTTTCTCTTTGTAATGTACTATATCTTTCCTGCTACTCCTGTGTTTATTAATCTTACGTTTTGCTTCTTGTGTGTCAATGTGTTTTGCAAATAAACCATTTATCTATCTATCTATCTATCTATACCAAGTAATCCTATTGAAATGATAACAGCCAGTAGTTTGTATTTTGTTCTTCTTCTAATTTCAGCCTGCCGCTTTGCACTCGTGGAGAACTCGTCTTAAATATTTGGCGCCAGACTTTACAAAAGTCGTCACTGGTGTTAAAACATGCCAAAAAACTTTACCTTGACCTCATTTATACATTTCTAGAAGCTCATAGATAGACAGATAGTAATCATTTAATTGTATACCATAAAAAACAAGAAAAGAAAGAAATACAGAAGAAAGACGTATAAAAATAAACTTTTTAAAGCCTTAGGATGATATAGATAAAGATGTGGAAAGATAGTAAAATAAAGTAAAGATATAACAGCTAAAAGTTGTCTTAGAAATATTTTATCCAGCTCTTTGAAACAAGTAACAATGCCGTAATAAAAGAAGTCGTGTAACACCTGAGATGAGACTGTCCGGCGATTGAAGCCGCTTGCAGCTCGCCCGGACAACTTGTCCGGGGGCTCTTTGAGTCCCACTTCAGAAGCACTATCCTTTTGATACCTGGGAATTGTGAACTATGTTGTGCTATATCAGTAAGTAACTAAATGAGGTAAAAAAAATGGTAGCGCTACAAGTAGAATTTTTTTTTATAAAATTTTACTTAGGTATGTAATGCATAACAAGGTAGTTATTTGACCGCATTCGCACCTGGTGTTCAGTGAGATGCAGTCTAGGATGGTACATATCTACGACTTTTATTTGCGACAAGTTCACCTTGAAACAATATAATATTATTATCGTACTCTTTATTCAGTTATATAGGTACTCGTAGGTATTCATAAAACAGCCGTATCTCTACTGACACAGTGATGGAATTTGGCTGAAGCGAAGTGATCGATCTTGAACTAGGCGAACGTATAAAACCTTATAAAATCTGATACACGATCGACAAAACTCTCAATCATTTTCGCCCGCAGATTTTTGGGTGAATTCATAACACAGAATGTCCCATCATTTACAATTTACCCCGCGATGAGGTAATAAAAAGTATGAGAGGGAAAGATTGCCCCAAATATGGGTAAAAAGATGGAAGGCCCATTTGATGGAATGCGGAGCAGATGTTCCAAAGAAATTCGCCCATAGCCGATGTTTCTGAATAACCGTGTATAAGAATTATTGGGAGGGATATTTTCTCATTCATTTACAATTTTATCGGCATTAAGGAGATTGCAACTTTTCATTCCATGTTTTGTGCCCGTCTGATTTTTTTGTTGAAGACTTACGAGTCGAGCCATTGATTTTTTTTCTTTTTTTTAGGCTATGAATATGTGAAGCATACGAATGAATCAGATTTCTTACTCAGACTCTAGGAGACGTCCTGAGAAATTGAACCCAAAACTACTGAAAATCTTGACAATATGAGTCTCTATCCAATGGACTACAAAGGAAAATCACTGAATCGAAGTTTAACGATAACAAATATAAATTCGATGATAATAATAACCTCCGTTCTCGTATCGTAATTCAAAAAGTTAACCGTTCAGATAAAATCGTCGCAAAATTGGCAGACGTGGTCCAAAATTGCACAATTTAAATAAACTCGATTGTCCAAACAGCTCCCTGCGGACTTAATAGCTTATCCCTGTCCATTTGTCGCTTAATTGTTTCCGATACAATCTGTGAGTCCGCAATCGATTTAGATTTATAAAAATACAATAATCGAGAAGGATGAGCGGCAATTTTTCATTTCGATGGAACGGTGATTGAGGGGTAGGGCTGGCACGTTGCACTTTGTACTCGAAAAAGTAGAGGCTAAGGTAAAACAACTGACGGAAGTCATGTTTTTGATAGACAGGACGTTATTCAATTCTTTAACATGGTTACGTTGCCGTGATACTCTTGGTAAGGTTTATACAGGAGCTATTTAAAAAAAAAACTCGGTAGTCACGAAAAAAAGTATCGAAATAGGTCCTGTAAGTTTATGTTGCCCTGGTACTTTTGCCCTACGCCCTGTCTAACAAAATTAGCAGCCAGAACTAGGTGCTCTAAAAATACGTAGTAGGTAAAAATAAATTTAATTCCACTTAGAGCACCTGCCCATATTGTGTCGACAGGTGCTCTAAGTGGAATAGGCTAGGTGCTATTCGTACGGGTGCTCAAAGTGGAATACGTCCTACGGTGTTTTTGTATGAGGTTTGACAGATTTTTGACGTTTGTTATAGTTATAGTAAGATGGTGCAACCCAGGCTAATTCTTTATATTTCAAATAGTGGTGCTTTTTCTACCTGTTTCATTAAAATATGTGTCAACCCTGCTAGAACGAGGTTGACTGCAATTGGCTGCGGCTTCCACGGAACAAGGTTGGTTTTACAAAACACCGCCCGGAACCGGCGGAGTAAACCGTTTATTGCGTCGGGGACTTGAAAAATTCCGTATTGGATGCCTTGGAGAAGGCTTTTGCGATACGCAGGCATGGTTTTAAATATGTGCTAGGTTCCGTATTTAAAAATTACCCTACTACCTATATGGAACTGATATTAAAATTTTTATTAGGTAGGTATTACATAGGAATATTATAGGAATTTTAGCTATTCAAGTAATGAAGTTTTTCAGTTTCAGTCATCACTGAGTTCAGATTGAGTATTGAGGTAGTTTCCGTAAAGTCTATAATTATTAGTTAAATGTTTAACTAACTGTCAACTATAGGAAAATTGCTAGTTCAAAACCCTCGCAAAAAAACTTCGCCAGATATTTTTAATCGATCACGGTCATTTATAATCATAATTTAAATATTTAAAAGTATTAAGGAACATTTCAAAGTGTCAATTACAGGATTTATTAAAAAAAACTGATTCAATTTATTGAAAAAGGATAATGATGAATAAATATAAAAAAAACTCTTTCAATCTTAACCCCAATTAACTGATGCACATAACCGGCCCATAAAGACCGGACAACCGGACGTCTGCAGATTAAATCAAACCGCATAAACCGGCTAACGCGGCCATATTGGCCCGAGTGTGGTCACTCGCTGGGTAATGTGATTGAAGACTTTACGACGTTTCAAGAGTTCGGGCTTTGTGGCAGGAGGCCGCGGGAATTCAAAGATTTAATTATTTTTAAACTTTCGCTTTGCATAATTTAAAGACGTTTAAACGCGTTACGCGTTGACCTGCCTTGCCTTTTGCCTGACGTTTTGACCGGATTGCACCGGCCGTGGTTACATTAGATCTGCATTTCAAATGATCTTATTAGCACAACTGGCATTATGAATTTAAGAATAAATTCGATTCATAAACATAATAGATAGTTGGGTCAACATGCAATAATTGGATATCCTTTCCACACCTGGGAGTAGGTAAAGGTGACATGCAAATTAAAGCCTTTACACACGCTAAAAATAACTTGTAAAAGTTTCGTCCGTAGGAGCACGACTTTGTAATTAATTTGGCCAATGAATAGGCTGTACTTCGCACGCTGGCTATCCTTAATAACCTAGAACCTCTAAATCAATAGAATCAACTCTTTCACCACTGGATCACGATAGCAAAGTAACCGCTGCCTCCCGTACACTGTGGCCCGGACTTAAATCCGCTCGTAAACTGGCCAGAGGCCGAGTCGTTCACGAGTCGCTCCCGGCAGTTAAGTGCCTCGAGACCTCGTTAATATCTTTGTGGACTCAAAAATGGAGGCTTTACCCTATGAAAGTCTATTACAGCGTGTGCACCGTTTGTACTTCAAAAGACGTTTCTCTATATTTATTTAAGTTCTAGAATCTTTTTCGTTTCTCATTGTGTACTTAATGTAACTCACTTTCATGCTCAAACAGACTGATTTCGATTGTGCTTTCCAAAACATGTAATAGTCTTATTTATAGGATAGAGTTAGAGCACAATACCTAAATAATATGTATGTCATTACTTATACAAAAGCGGCGAAACACAGCTGATCTCTACTTATCAAAACTACACATCAGGTGCGATTGCGGTAAAATAGGTACCTGCCTTGTCTTGCATGAAAAAAATGACCTGACTTATGTACCTGTAAATTCACAATAAACACAATTTGAAGTTGAATTTGAATTAACGTCTCATCCTATTTAAGCAGCATCTCACCAGGCGAATCGAACGAGGGTCAGTTACTGATATCTTTTTTTGGCAATCATGTTAGTAAGTTAATAAATCAGTTTTAATGATGGTTTAAGATGAATGCCGTCTAAAAGTAAACATTGTACAACCTGCCTACTCTCTGTTTAGGAAAATTGTGACAAACCACAATGTATATTTTCTCAAACACTTTATTTCCTCAAAACACCGCCCATTCCGTCCGTGACCCGTCTCCGAAAATAACCAAGACAAGTTTTGAGAGAGTTTTAAGTCGCGCTAAGCCGAGGGCGGGCGGAATGACGGCTAGGGCGGTCACGGCTGGCGGTTTTGTTTACTCGTTGATGATGTACTTGCATATTGCAGTTATGTAGAGCCTTAGATCACAGAGTTTAGAACACTAGTTGGTAAGCATTTAGATAAAAAGTCGCATAAAATGCTTAATTTACGCGAAATGTGGTCATTAGTTTAGGCATAATGGTTTGCCGCAAAATAAAAATGATTTAATTGGCTAACTGGTGCAGTAGACTTAGAGAACCTTTGCTGCATTCCAGTAGTAGCCCATTCTTTGAAAAATAAAATGCGAGTTAAAGAAAATGGGCATATTATTTTGGGGCCGACGACTAAAGCCATTTATTGATTTTTATATGCAGAACTACACTGAAAGCAACACTAGCTAAGGTATTATACGAAAGTTTGTAACTTTCATAAAATATAATTTTAATTTCCTACATTATTCCCCTAGAGCTATTGTGATCTTTAAAATAACCCTCAAAAGCAAGGAACATAATCCCTAAAACATAACCTCGTCATGTTCCTTGTAATGTTCCGCATTTTCCTAGAACACTGAACATCCACGACACAACTTTTTCGACAAGTTTGACATGACGAGGGACTAAGTCAGGGACCTCTCGGGCCGCGGGCATTTTACATCGCGGGCTAATATTGTTTATAACAAACAAGTAAAATCTTTTGTAATATTAACTAGACAAGATTTTCCGGAAAAAATGCCGGATGATTGTATTTATGAACTAGCTTTTGCCCACGGCTTCACCTGCGTGAAATTAAGTTTCACACAGATCGTCATAAATTATAGCCTGTTATTCTGGGTTATAAAAAAGAATACTGTTAAGTTTCATCAAAATCCGTTCAGTAGTTTTTGCGTGAAAGAGTAACAAACATGTTAACATCCAGACATCTAAACATCCATACAAACTTTCGCATTTATAATATTAGTAGGATTTACAACCTTTGTGATCCTCACGACCGATTTATCACTTCATCATCATCATTTCAGCCACAGGACGTAATCGATTTAAATTGTTGAGAAGTATTTGTAACTTAGTAAAGCAATATCTCAGTTCATGGCATGTCTACAGAAGTCTTGGAACTAATCTATAAACTTAGACGTCTACTTTAGTATCGATATGTTAATAATATAGATATAGGCTATAATAATTCGTTCCAGCTTATGCTAGTACGAGTACTTAGGATACTTGAGATGCCTCAATGATCCGAATTACCGAAAACCATCCCTAAAGTACGGCCAACGAGAAGCGATACCAAATGTAAACAAACCCAATGTCATGGTCATTTGGAATAGCAGGGGCTTGACTTTGACATATTTTAGCGGGAGAACGAGACATTACGACAAATACACTAGACGGGAAGAGACAGAATAGATTGTCAGTTCGACAGTCGAATCGACTTTTTGTATCGCTGCTAGTTGGCCGTAATTTAGTAATCGGACCTCCCATTCCGGGTACTGCAATAAATACTAGAACTTCATACTCGACCCACGCAACGGGAAATAAATATTATTACAGCAGGAATTAATTCAGGCCAACACTAAATTTAGAATTTGAAAGCAAAAATAATTAACTAAGTACGGTTCAGGTTTAGGTGAGCATTTCAATTGAATAACCAATATTAATTTTACTTCATGTTGCTAAACTATTTTATAATTAAACTATTGAGTAAGTACCGAATAATGACAAAATAATTATCAAATAATATATGAAATTGGATTCAATCAAGGCCCCTATTGGATTCTTTGTCAAATGTAATGTTTTAAACTATTATGTTGCATTTTTTACTATAAAATTATCACTTCACGGGATTTATTGCAACAATATCTATTTTAACGGTAAATAAAATATTTACCCTCCCGACGTTTCGGCTCGGTTGCACAAGTTGCCCGCGACCATGACTTGTGCAACCGAGCCGAAACGTCGGGAGGGTAAATATTTTATTTACCGTTAAAATAGATATAGTTGCAATAAATCCCGTGAAGTGATAATTTTAAATGTAATGTTGATAATAATTGACGTTTTTATGCACATTTGGAATAAACTTCTGATATTGTAAGTATTTGCTGTTGATTAAAAAACAGACTGAAAAAAGTGACCGCCACTTCTTCTCAAATGGCTAGCCTATATGTTGTCCCGAAGTGGTGGTAGGGCCAGATACCTATTTGGTAGTGCATAAGCGCCCTGGAAAGGGACTAAGTAAAAAACTTTGACTTTGAATAAGTGAGTAGATTCTCGAAATGATAATTGTTAACGGGATCATTCCAGTACTCCCAAAACAGCTGCAACTCAAAGCCCTTGACTTAGACTTGACTTGAAGGAGTGACGCCTGAGTTCGGAGTGTTTTGCGACAGCCTCGCGGAGGCCGGCTTACAAAAGGCCGTATGAATAAAAAGCAGGGCTTCGTCGCGGACGGACGGGCAAGCGGGTTGAAACAACATCTGCATGTTTCAGTTGGTAACGTTGTGGTATACAGATACACATCAAGCTAGATAATGCAGCTCTTAAGCAGTTGTGATGTGCTGATTGGCAATAAAAATGTATACCTATTCTGTAGAGACTTTAGATGGTGATGGTTGTACCTACCTAAATATAAATTGAAATTTATTTACTACTTTTATGGAGCAAAGCATACACCAATCAAGTGATAGATTAATTAAATCACTGTATAGAAATTAACGCAATCAGAATATTGTCAAAATATGCAGCATTAATTATAATCCCCAACAAATTAATTAAATTTCCTCCCGAACTAAAACTTTTATGTAACTATCCACAACAGTGTATCACAAACGTGAAAATCTCAATTTCCCAATCGCCATAATCTCCCTAACGAGACGCATTTTGCTCATTATTTATTCCCTTTGACCAATCAAATGGCGCCGAAGCGGGATTAACCCTTCGCCCGACTTACCGGAGCTTATGCAAAGACCGCGTTCGGACGCGTATTTACATGTTTTCTAAGTGCCGGTTGTTTTTGTACCCACCGGGATCCGAACGCAAATAGTATGGTAAAACGGCCAAAGGGTTAAGACGGGATAAGCTCACAAATGGACTGATAGCTGCGAAGTATTTTGTGTTTTGGATATTGATGTGCTGGAACTATTTGTTTGTTTAGTTTGCTTTTAGTTAGATTCTGTTAAAGGCGACGATTTGGTGAAGGTCGCGGGAAGAGCCTGGATGCGGGCAACGCAGGACCGGTGGTTGTGGAAATCCTTGCGGGAGGCCTTTGTCCAGCAGTGGACGTCATTTGTATGGAACGACAACAACGACGACTGTTAAAGGCAATAGAGCCATATTCACTCCTGTGATAGAAGCCTGTGACAAAAGATAGAATCAAATAATTTATTAAATTAGTTACTTAATAAAATTCACATTTATTGTAAGTTTTTTTAAAAAGCTCTTTTACACGTCCCAGTGTTACCTTTATCCTACCATTGCTTTGGGACAATAAATAGGCCAGTTCTGAGAAGTAGCGCAAAAAACTCACACACTAGAAGAAATAAGAGAAGAGAATATTAAGAAAAAGATATTATAACTAAACCAAAATTTTTTTATTAATGGTTGCCCCAAAAACCTAATAAGTTTCATAAGTGTAAAATTCTAACAAGTGACGTCAGGTTCTTATTGTGACACTCCTATAAAATGAGTGGGTTTTGGCAGTTCATAACAAACATTTTGAGTAATTTCTGGAGTTCCCACCCACTTTTCATTTTGAGTGGTTTATTTTAAAAGTGAAGACTCAGCTGTTGAACTCTTAAAATAGGTTCTCCAAAAGTACGAAAACAACTTATTTTTTTAATTTTTTTTTTATAATAAATATCCTTGGACATTTACACTGCGCTTCTAGTCCCAAACTAAGCAAAGCTTGTACCTACTATGGGTACTAGACAACGGATATAAACATACTTAAATACTTTTTTTTTGTAAATACATACTTATTATACATAGAAAACACCCAGTCCAATACAAACAAATATGTTCATGCACACAAATGTTTGTACTGTGCGGGAATCGAACCCGCTGCCTCCGGAATAGTAGTCAGTTTCGAACCACTACACCAAACGGCCGACAACTACACCGAGTCCTTCTAACTTTTCCTACGGCACCGACCGCTGCTTTGACAAACTATGATGGACTTCCTCAAAACCTTTTGCCTTTTGTCCTTTGCACTCATATTACAGACAAGAAATACTGATTATGGGCTCTCGCGCACAAGTGACATTTGTCACCGTGACAGTATGTATATGTTTCTCCATAGATAAGAATAAGTACGACGTTGTCTCTCTTTTTACTTTTATAAAAGTGTAAAAGAGAAAGATATACTTGTCACGGTGACAAAAGTCACCAGTAAAACATAATGCACTTAAACATTATGTAGTAAAATATCACTAACATTCAAAAAGTTTTAATAAAGCTTTATTTAAAGACTTTGAGTTAAAAAATAAACTATTTGCATTTTACTTTGCAAAGAACACTCCTAAAGCTATCACTTACAAAGTTTTGTTAAAATCTTTTTGATTTCAAAAACAATTTCTCTCTGAAACAAGATGCTTTAACAAAAACTCGTTTCTTAACAAAAATGTGATAAAAGCACTAAAACAATAAATTGTTTTAATATTAATTGCCCCTTTGAGTCTAATTAGAAGAACTCTTTATTTTTACATAAAGCGAGTAAACAAACAATAACATTATTACTTACATATTATTATAACTTAATTAAAACTTATGGATGCAGGCCGCTACCAACCGTGCGATGTGGAAGTCATTGGGGGAGGCCTATGTTCAGCAGTGGACGTCCTGTGGCTGAAATGATGAATTAAAACTTATACATTTTAATTGCATAGTTGGGTATTAGCCACCACTCCTCAATTCTAAAGACAACATTTTTCAAAAGGTACGTTTAAGATTTTTGTTGCATTGTAATTGAAAAAAGTAGTTTGAGTTGACAAAATAGTGACGTCACTGGCTAGTATTGTCATAAAAAATCTATGGGAGAGTTGGGAAGTTTTAAAAAGCACGTCAATTGATTGGTGGTGACAAATACCCTATTACAAATTGATTAATAATCTAGGTACAGTTCTATAGTTGTTTCTGCTCAAGGAGTATGCCTACTAACAATTGCTATCCGAACCAAAAATGACAGGCACCAGCGGATACCCGTATAAAAACAAACGCACATTATTATACCCCTACGATAACCATACGGCGGCCCAGGGAACCGTTATTACATGGAGTTATCGCGGCTAAAGATGGTATTATACCGATTTATAATAATGACGATATGGCCCGGCCCTTGAACGAGAATGCGAATTTTATTCAAAGAACGATTTGGAGACAACCTATTGAATACGACACGCTTATTTGAACATATTATTAGGCAACAATAATGTACAAAGATGGCTTTAATCTCAAGTAATTTAAAGCATAATTATTGAAAACTTGACTTAAATTCAAATATGCAAGAACACATCTGGAAGGAACTTGCTCAAACACATTTTGAAACTTTTAACGATATGCCGAAAATGAGTGTACTAATTAAAACTTTTAGATACGTACATTACTATTCAGATAGGTTCGTCACAGTAAAATTGCGAATTCCGTCAGATTATAATCTGACGTAGTTACGATCTAACCTAACACACTGCTAGTTTACAATCTCATGCGTTATTTTATAAACTGAAGAATCATCAACATTCGTTCATCAGAGAAGTAGATATTAATTCAAAAGGGATAATTATGTTAATTTTGTATCTAAAAATAGCAGAAAACACTCAGTATCAATAACACAAAGCCAACAACAAAGATATACTTAACTTGCTAAAGCTGAAAATATTGTTTCATTTGTCGGCCGAAACTTGTTCGCAACATCATAATTAGCAGGCGGCTCAAACATCTAACAAGGATCCTGTTTAAAGACGAACTTCATCCAAAGTCAGATCAAAAATAACATGACAGACTTCGAAACTTATTTTGTAAACGTTCAACTCACAACTCATTAAATATTTCGTGGTATTTGTGACGTTTTCAGTGGCTTTGACACGAGATAACGTGTGTCGACAACCTGTGATACGTCAGTGGTTAAAAATAAGTAGAAATTAACGAACTCTATGCCCTCCTCTCACTTTTCTTAGGTGTGTGGTTCTAGGAGAGACGGATAAGAGTAGGGAGTAAATAATATGCGAACATCAGGCCTCCTCAACCCGTCTGGCCTTTTGTGGGGAAGATATAGGACTAATCCATTTGCCACTAGTAAAGTAGAGTGTAGTCGTGCTCGTGTTGTATTTTTTTTTTACACTGCGCCGCTAGCCCCAATCTAAGCAAAGCTTGTACTATGGGTACTAGACAACGGTTATAAACATACTGCAATACTTATTTTTTTGTAAATAAAAACATATTAAACATAGAAAACTGAAATGATATGTTGTTGGTAAATCTTTAACAATAAATAATAATTTTAAAAAATATAATAAGAATAAAACACCCAGACCCGTCACAGAAATTAAAATTCATCATTTCAATTTCTGCCCGGCCAGGAATCGAACCCGGGACCTCTCGGCATAGTAGTCTGTTCTGAACCACTACACCAAACGGCCGACTAAACGATTATATTAATTCCAACGGAAACATACTGAAAAATCTCAGCTTGACAGTTTAGTATCAATGATTCAACCCACAATACCTTACAACAATTTTTCATCCTGTAGCGATTTAATATTTATAATTCAGTACAACAAAAAGTAAATTAACAGTAACATTTATAACCCACGTGTTACTCCGACGGGTCATTAGCCTCCACAACCAAATATTATATTTTATGGAAATGTACGAGTACATTGTAGGTTTCCTTATTGGACCTTTGTGCTAGGTTTTCTGTTAGGTCAATGACTATTATTGCTTGTAACCTACCTATTTTTAACCGACTTCAAAAAGGAGGGGGTTAAATGTTCAACTGTAAAAGTAAAAATATTATTTCACTTTTTGTGAATAGTATTTTTTATTGAAAAAAAAAATATATTTTACCATTGACACACGTATGCCCGTATTCACAAACCTTACTAAGGTCTCAAAGTGCGCGCATAGCACACACGAACCAATCACAGAGCTCTATTCAACACTGTGCGCTCGATTTGCAGCATCACTTATGCAAGCATCGTTTGTGAATACGCGCCTTAGTGTATGTGGGCATTCTCTCTTATTCAAGCAGTAGTAGCTGTTTTTGAGAGATGGTGGTGGTAAAGGTGAAAATAATGAAATTAGTTTGTTAAGTTAAATTACAATTTATTGTGCTTACTTTAAAAAATCTATGACTTATTTCATTTTAGAAACCTCTCTGACGTTCCTATAATATACACTGAATAAATAAAGGGATTGTATTACTCCACAATTGGATAAAGGTCTTTGTAAATACGCTGATCCCTTCGGCTGAGCCGAGGGTACTATGAATTATATTGAAATAACAAATAAAATTAAGCCGATACTATTTCGAAGATTCTGCGGCCAATAGAGATCAAGTACGGTAATTGGTACGGTAGCGCTTACTTACTCGAAATAAAGGATTATTGATAACCTTCTTAAATTGTTGACTTTACTCTGTGATACTTGTTGTTTGTTATCCCTAATGAAATAAAATAGTTTTAGTTTTATCACGTAGAGCTTGTAAAAATAAACATAAAAGCTTATGCGTGCGCTATGTTTTGGTATCAATTAAAGTTTGCACGTGATATTTACATTTCAGTTAGAATTTTAAAAACATTGAGCTTCATTTCTAGGAAAGTTCGATTCAAAGATCGAGAAGTATCAAGAAAGTACTAATTGGTTTCTAGTATTGTTATAGCATTGCAGGTTTCTTATAGTTGACTGGTAAATACTATTGGCATTTAGTCCGCCACTTCAAATACATTAAGTATGATGTTCCGTCATCGTAACTTTTCGTTTAATTTTCATAATAATCGCGGGTATCGATGTCTCTGCATAAGTATCGATGTAGTGACAAAACGCAGTCAAACTAGGCTGCTTATGCGCTCCGTCCTTCGAGTTGGATTTTTATTGACAACTTGAGGGCAGTCACGCTTTGGAGGCCGCACCGGTCACATCGCCATCTTCTATTCGTATCTAACGGGCCCGTCGACGCGTGTGCTAGTCACCCTCCCATGTGAGCTCAACTTACCTCATCATCTACACGCCCAAATGTGCTAGAAACCGAAGGAATTCCCAACTGCTGCTGCCCATACTCGAGGTGGAACTGTCAACGATCTGCTCAAGGTACGTGAGTGCATAGTATTTTGTCATTGCGTACTGCTCGTACAGAACATCGATCCCTTTTTACCGGCAAGCCTTCTACGGTTTGATCCAGGTGTAGCAGGAAGCCACCAATCGCCTTTTAATCGTGGTGCGTTTGCTACATCCCTTTTGGTGCCGAAACCCGGGATAGTTTCCACCTAGCACCTGTAAATTGTACTGTATCGCGTTCCAAATATCGTGGTATTTCTGGTTAAAATACTCGGCAATTAGTAAAATCTATTCATTTCATTCATCGGTTATTGGTTGCAGAG
The DNA here is from genome assembly GCF_963855985.1 of Ostrinia nubilalis. Classification (NCBI taxonomy): domain Eukaryota; kingdom Metazoa; phylum Arthropoda; class Insecta; order Lepidoptera; family Crambidae; genus Ostrinia; species Ostrinia nubilalis. Next base: position 13,447,565 of record NC_087108.1, read on the forward strand.
TTAATCTATTTAATCAGTATTTACTTAATCCAACATCGTGCGGTATCAGTGCTTACGGGTCACATCAGTAATATCGTATTTATCCGAATTCCTATCGTTAAGTATTGTCTTGAATTATTGTAGGATCAAATTAAGCAATCTTTCATCATTAATCGGTGCTTAATTTATTCATCGGCTTACATTAATTCTATTTATAGACACTACATTCATCCACATTCATCTAGTACATTTGTTGTAATCGTTTTATTTATCGTGCAATATCTAAAACATATTGTAATATCGTTTAAATATCGAAACTACATTCCTACATTTTTATTTTACTTTCGGGTAGTTGCATTGTTCCGCGCCCACCGGTGATCTCTCGTACTTATCGCACCGATCCAGCGCCAAGCAACTACGAACAACATTTTAAAAGTAAAATATTTTATCGTAATTCAGTTCAGATTAACGTAAACAATTTTTATATTTCGTATTTTGAATACGCTAACTTGTAATAATTACAGTCGTCATTTTGTATTTTGTAATCTTACCTATAACGTTTAGCGTAACGTATCATTTAAATATCGGCCACTTGTTATTATTTTTGTGTGTAACCTGTGTGCGTGTGTGCATAATCAATTCAATTCGCAGCTGCATTCCGCATCGGCCGCCGCACGTTTTTGTCTAGTCAAGCGTTAGGGTGGTAACACACTGAGTAAAATTAATATTTTTTATTAATTTCATATTTCGTTTTACACTTTTACATTTAGTATTTATAAAGTAAAATGTCACTCTTAAGCAAACGTTCGACGCGAAAAACGTTAAGAAAATCTAAATCTAAATCAATCGAACATGAATATTCTATGCAAGATTTACCGTCTTTGCGTCGAAAGCGAACAATTTCTATTAAACGATTGAACAAAGCTTTGGAAGTTGGTCAATTAGCGACAAGCGACCCTTCTCAGCGCGATTTGTTCTTTTCTTATCACCAAGACATTAAACAAATAGCAGAAACATTTGAAGACGCACACTTCAACATATTGGAACTTTTAGATGATACGGACGACCTGGATTCTTGTATACAGGAGCAATTTGATGACACTTATTACAAAATCGAATCTATTTACCGTACCTTAACTCGGAGTGAAGATGCTGAATTACAGCAATCGAAAAGCGTCTCGTCATCGTTCAATATTCGGTTGCCCAAAATAACGCTTCCTACTTTTTCTGGTAACATCAAACAATGGCCGGAGTACTTTGATACATTTAACGCTTTAATTCACAATTCATCTTCACTCACCGACACGGAAAGGTTTCACTATTTAGTATCATCTCTTAGCGGCGACGCATTGTCCATAGTTAAAGCATTCCCATTAACTCACGAGCATTATAATGATGCGTACCAAGCCTTATGCGGCAGGTATAAAAATAAACGCGATTTTGCTTTTACTTGTTGGCGCGAAATCCTTAATATTGAGTTTAAATCTAAAGATGCAAGGGAATTTCGTAAATCGCTTGATATAGTGGACGAAAACTTAAGTATTTTGAAAACTATTAACTTACCGGTTCAAAATTGGAACTTTGTTTTAGTCTATCATTTATTGTCGAAATTAGATACAACCATGCGTCGTAGCTTTGAAGAAAAGTATTGTGATATCGAGTTTCCAACGTATGACCAGTTGAAACTATTCTTGCAATCTAAATGTGAAGCTTTAATTCGTGATACACATTTTTTAGATACATCAAAATCGAAGCCTATTCAAAATTATATAAAACGCCCTAGTGTGTCGCACACCTTAGTGGCTGCGAACGATAACCGGCCTGCAACTTCGAGTGATAACGTAAAACCCATTCAGAAGTGTTCATATTGCAATGATACACATTCAATCTCATCGTGTTCCGAGTTTCGTAAGAAATCTATCGATGAACGTATAAAAATAGCTGAAGAAAAGAAGTGGTGCTATAATTGCTTAAAGTCATCTCATCAAATTAAAAATTGTAATTCTTTCTTTACTTGCCGGTTTTGTAAACGCAAACATCACACATTGCTTCACCGCGATAAGTCCGATGCGCCCAGTGTGTCATCATCTTTATTCACAAGATCGCAGTCGAAGCCTACTGTTCTACTAGCCACCGCTATTGTGCAGGTGAAAGACGCTCACGGCGACTTGCAATCTTTTCGTGCACTCTTTGACACGGGAAGCCAAAGTAACTTCATAACGGAATCGGCTGTTAAGCGTTTGCAATTGGTACCTACTCAAACTTCAGTTAGTGTTAGCGGACTCGGAGATGCTTGTGCACCTATTAACGGTGACGTCACTTGTTGCGTAGGCACAAACAATAAAATTGTTTACACATTGAACATGCATGTAATTTCTAAAATATGTAGCGATCAACCTATAGCTCAATTAAATACATCTCGATGGTCGCACATTAAATCGATTACTTTAGCGGATCCTAGTTTCGATATTCCCGGACCGATTGATATATTGTTTGCTGCTGATGTTTTTGCCGAATCGCTGTTAGGACAGCAAATCAAGGGAAGTCAAAATCAACCTACGGCTTTTAATTCGATTTTCGGTTGGCTTCTCCTTGGTAAGACGTATTTGAATAATAGCACGGCATTACTCACACATACGTTATCATTCAGTATCGATCACGAGTTAAACTCGTTAGTGAAACGGTTTTGGGAACTAGATAACGTACCTAAAGCAACTTCATTGACACCGGAAGAACAGTTATGCGAAAATAAGTTTGTCACCGAGCACGAGCGTGACACTTCCGGTAGATATATCGTTAAATATCCGTTCAAGGATGATTCTGATCCTATGTTTCAAGGTTCTCGCGAGGTGGCGTTACGACGGTTTCATGCGATTGAAAAACGACTATCTCGTGACAATGAATTATACACTCAATATCGCGAATTCATGTCAGACTATATCGAGTCCAATCACATGTCACTAGTGCCACTCGATCAAATGAGCAGGGGTAAATATTACATCCCACATCACTGTGTCTTGCGTCCTGATTCCACAACGACACGTCTTCGCGTTGTGTTCGATGCGTCTGCAAAAGATTTAAACGCTCGTTCTTTTAATGACACGCAATTAATCGGTCCAAAGTTACAACCCGACATTTTTAAAATCCTTTTAAACTTTCGACAACATCAAATCGTCGTCATGGCTGATGTTCGCCAAATGTATCGGCAGATTTTAGTTTCGCCTGATCACCGAGAGTATCAACGTATTCTCTGGAGACCGTCGCCCAGCGACGTGCTTCGAGAGTATCGTTTGAATACGGTTACTTACGGTGTCGCTTCATCTCCTTATCTCGCTTGCCGTACTTTGCGACAGCTTGCTGATGATGAAGGAGATGCATATCCTCTGGCGAAACAAATCGTTAAATCGCACGTGTATGTCGACGATGTGGTTTGCGGATTTGACAGCTTTGACGTTGCTCAAGAAGCAAAGACGCAACTTATCAAACTTTTTAACTTGGGTCGTTTTGAATTGCGGAAGTGGGTTAGCAACGAACCGCAGCTCTTGTCTGATTTGCCTATTGAACTACACCTACAAGGTTCAGTATCTCTTGACCAAGTGGAACCCTCGCCGTTGAAGGTTCTCGGCCTTAAATGGGACCCTTCATCCGATTCTTTTCTTTTCTCAGTAAAACCTGAAATTAAACCGTGCACAAAACGTTCTATTCTAAGCGAACTCGCTCGGATTTTTGATCCCCTCGGCTTTCTTTCACCAATCACAATCCAAGCTAAATGCTTGATCCAAAAACTTTGGATTCTCGGTGTAGATTGGGACGAAACGCCACCTATCGAAGTCGTCCGTTCATGGACTTCTTATTCCGATCAACTTCCGAATCTTACTCGTCTTCGTATACCACGCAAACTTACCTGTTCGAATTCAAAATCGTATGAACTGCATGGCTTCTGTGACAGTTCCGAGATCGCTTATGGCGCTGTCATTTACTTACGCACAATTGACGAGACTGGTAACGTTAAAGTTTTTTTTGTTTGCTCTAACGCTCGAGTAGTTCCTCTGAAACGTATTCCATTGCCTCGATTGGAGCTTTGCGCTGCAGTTTTATTAGCTGACCTATACAAATATGTTCGTGATACTTACCTTTCTGACATTCCCATCAATTCAGTTTTCTTGTGGTCAGATGCTACGATCGTTTTGTCCTGGCTTCGTTCCCATTCTTCTCGATGGACCACTTTTGTAGCAAATCGTGTAAGTCACATACAAGAAATCGCACCTTCTGAATGTTGGCACCACGTTTCGTCTGGAGACAATCCAGCTGACATCTGTTCTCGCGGACTTCTTCCTAATGAAATTTTAAATAATTCCTTATGGTGGGCGGGACCGTGTTGGCTGTCACAGGAGAAAGAGTCGTGGCCTTCTCACTCTCTTGCTTTATCAAAGCAGGACGAGGATCTTGTAAAGGCTGAATCTCGCAAGTCAGTGGCATTAGTGACGGGAAATGTAAATGAAAGCGACAATTTTAACGTTTTAACCGATTTAACGAACAGATTTTCATCTTTACAAAAACTTTTAAACGTTCTATCGTATGTTAATCGTTTTATCAACCGACTTCGAAAGCGCTGTAATAAACATGAAAACATTTTCATAAATAACGTCGAACGTCACAACGCATTAATGCAGTTAGTTAGACACGCACAACTTCAAACCTTTTCAAATGAGATTGCTAATCTCAAATCTCAAAAACCTTTAGCAAAACAATTTCGAAAACTTAATCCGTTTATCGACGACTTTGGTTGCCTCAGGGTGGGCGGTAGACTATCACGCTCAGGGCTGGAGTATGATCACAAACATCCTGCTCTGTTACCCTCAGATCATTCGCTAACTGATCTAATAATCAACTTCATTCATCGTAGCTATTGTCACCCAGGCGTTAACACGACTCATTTTTTGCTCTTACAGCAATTTTGGGTAGTTTCTGCAAAACGGACAATTCGCCGCATTCTTGCTAAATGCATAAATTGCTACCGATTGCATCCACAGCCATTGCAACCATTTATGAGCGACCTTCCGGCTTACCGTGTTAACCAGGTGAAGCCTTTCTCTGTGGTGGGTGTCGATTTTGGCGGACCGTTCCGCATAAAATTAGGTCCTCATCGTGGCGCGAAGATCGATAAAGCGTACCTCTGTCTGTTTATATGCCTCGCAACTAAAGCGGTCCACTTGGAGGTCGTGTCTACGCTATCCACAGACGGTTTCATCGCTGCTCTTCGCCGTTTCGTAGCACGTCGCGGTCGTTGCAATGTCATACATGCCGATTGTGGAACCAACTTCGTCGGTACTCGAAACCAACTTGCATCGTTAATGCAAGATGCTTCACAAGCGGAGAAGATTGAGTTCAAATTCAATCCTCCCTCGGCTCCCCACTTCGGAGGTGTTTGGGAGATACAAATAAAAGCGGCTAAAAGTCATTTATATCGGGTCGTTGGCGATCAAGTCTTAACTTTTGAAGAGCTGACGACACTTTTCGTACAAATCGAAGCCATTTTAAATTCGAGACCGTTGTGTCCCGTAAGTGCTGATCCCAGCGATCTGTCAGCATTGACACCAGGTCATTTCTTAACGTTAGAACCGTTAACAGCGGTCCCCGATGAAGATCTTTCTTCCATTAACATTAATCGGCTTCATCGGTGGCAGTTGTTGCAATCTTTTCATCAGAATTTCTGGTCCAGATGGAAACACGAATATCTTAACTCTTTAACGCAACGCGCTAAATGGACTAAAGATTCAAAACCATTAGCTGTAGGATCGATGGTCATCATTAAGGATGACAATCGAGCGCCGTTACACTGGACCCTCGGTAGGGTACAGCAGCTCATTGCTGGAGCTGACGGAATCGTTAGAATCGCCATGGTTAAAACTGCAACCAATAACTTGATTCAGCGTCCACTGGTTAAGTTATGCCCTCTGCCAATCGAGGACTAACTTAATTTCAGTTTCGTATCGTATTCGTATCATATCGTTTTTCGTAAACTTAGTTTTAGTTTTATCAATAGTTTATCGTATATATCGTTTATCAGTCTTAGCGTTAGTTATTAACCAGAAAATACCATAGATATTTTGGTGGGCGGGATGTTCCGTCATCGTAACTTTTCGTTTAATTTTCATAATAATCGCGGGTATCGATGTCTCTGCATAAGTATCGATGTAGTGACAAAACGCAGTCAAACTAGGCTGCTTATGCGCTCCGTCCTTCGAGTTGGATTTTTATTGACAACTTGAGGGCAGTCACGCTTTGGAGGCCGCACCGGTCACATCGCCATCTTCTATTCGTATCTAACGGGCCCGTCGACGCGTGTGCTAGTCACCCTCCCATGTGAGCTCAACTTACCTCATCATCTACACGCCCAAATGTGCTAGAAACCGAAGGAATTCCCAACTGCTGCTGCCCATACTCGAGGTGGAACTGTCAACGATCTGCTCAAGGTACGTGAGTGCATAGTATTTTGTCATTGCGTACTGCTCGTACAGAACATCGATCCCTTTTTACCGGCAAGCCTTCTACGGTTTGATCCAGGTGTAGCAGGAAGCCACCAATCGCCTTTTAATCGTGGTGCGTTTGCTACATATGAGTATACATAGAATGATATTGCCAAGTAATCTGTTCCTTTCACACAAATCAATATCTTAGGCATGAGCGACATTAATGACTGTTACGAACGGCCTCTTTTGATAGTTTATGGTTTATACTTTTATATTTTTCTGTATGTCAACTTGTCATCTTGCTGTCTCTTCTATATGCTGTAACATTCCTGTATCTTCCTTTAATCCTTTTATTATATCGCTTTCCTTTCCCTGAGCCTGGGTATCATTGTATCCCTAATTCTTAACAATGACATTGTTAATGAGTACTTTTAAAGGTCTATATATAAATGTTCAACGAAACGCGAAATCTCATTAAAGCCCTAGAGAAATACAATAACCAAACATTAATTAAAAGCCCTAATATAAAATAAAGGTCAACCACTAATTAGCATGGAAACCCGAACTCAGAACAAATAAACCCAAGATACACAAATCCGCGCAACTGAACGGAAAGTCCTCAGAGAATATTGAATAAGCATTAACCCTTTCATCCAGTTATCCCTTTAAATTATAGCATATGATCGGGGAGCGGGGGCTGGATAAAAGGCAATAAGTTATGGCAAATGGCGCGTTATGCAGGACACTTAATCGGTAGACGCCACTTTACTTTGTAAAGGAACAAGTGTGTACTCGTATTCTATGTGAATGCAGCCAAATGGCTCAGAAAGCATAGCGAAGGCTCCCCCTCTCCCATTCGTTGGACCGACTGTCTAGTGAAGATCATGGAAAGCCACTCTTGTAGTGGAATTTTGGACTGACACTGTATGGTTTGTTGTCGACACGACAAGAAGAAGAAGATCACGGGAAGCATCTGGATTTAAGCAGTAAGGAAATCCTTAGGGAAGGCCTTCGTCCATCAGTCCAACATCATTGGTAGGAACAATTCGTTATGTCTGATAAATAAATCACTTAAGTTAGTCTAGTCTAGCAATCTAGATACGTCGTGACGCGTTGAAGCCCTCAGACGTTATTACGAATCTTCTTTACGTAAAGATTATAATTTAAATGCGGTGTCTACTAAGTTAAATTATCTGTGGTCCCCAGCCGCCTTTCTGATATTCATAAACCCAGCATAACTTGATTCCTAACCCCCCTCCCACCTAAACAGCGTTACAAACAAAAAGAGGCTGCAATATGAAAAGAAAGAGGCCAAGTTAAAATGGCAAATGCTCTGAAAGCGGCCAATGTAAGTAGACTTTTACGCCCGATTCACGAGAACAAAGAATGGTAGAAAAAAAGAAAATGTATTTAGAGAAAGAGGTCTGGATTAAGTGGATGGCTAGGTATATGAAAGGACTGTTTTTAAAAGCGATTGGTGAAAAATTCAAGGAAGTGCTGTGTGATCCTCCCATTAGTGTGTACCAACTACGATAAAAATGTCAAAGGAATTGATGCACGTGCATAATTTTCGTCGTCGTATCAGCCAAATGACGTCCACTGCTGGACAGGCTCTTCCCGCGACCTTCACCAGATCGTCACGCTACGTCTTTCAGCCCGTGGACGCCACTCGAGAACTTTATCGAGCTATGCGAGCAAAATTTTCATTATGATAGTAATAAATTATTTATCAGTATAGTTGGCCCTTTTCAGGGCACTTTCACACGTCATCCCAATATACTCGTAGCTTGCCCTTACTTTACCAGACAGTCTGCCAACAGGGAGAGGTAGCGGGAGAACGTGCGGAGAGCTGTATCCGCCTCTTCAACCGATGTGAACAACGCCTCAACGTGACCAACGACCGCTCTGGCAAGAGCGAAACAAATAAGAAGAACACCACCACTTCGAGACTTCATATCGGCTGGTACTAAGAAGTTGCGGATTAGTTATGACAAGAAATACAATTCAATAGTCCATTTAAAAGACGCAGATGACCGACCAACAAAATAGTATTTTTTCCAAGCTAAACTTGCTTTGATATTTTTAAAATAGTATTTTTTCCAAGCTAAACTTGCTCGCGTAACACGCGAACTTCCGGACCAAGAGACTGGCAATTATTAATAATCGTTTCTACTATGCGATATAATTTTAAATTAAAACTTTGCTTGTAGTTTCCAATTTGAATTTTTCAAGCTCAGAGCACCGTCTTAACCAATTAGACGACATAATTCTAGCCGCCAGGGCTCCGGGCTAATTGAAGCCGGCGCCAGAGTGGGGAAATGCAATTTAGACACTACATAATATATTCATCATATTTCAAGTTATAAATCCATTTAAAACTTGGGATATAATCAAACCTACTCGTATTTTAAGTTAAGATCTGTGCTGAAAAATACGGACCAAATGTATATTTTACTAACTTCATGTAACTAAGAGTATACTCCTAAAAAAAACTATATAATTTTCTATGAAATACATTTCCGTAGCTGAAGGCTAAAGAGTTAAAATACTCAGAAGCGTTTATGCTACTTTTAAGCTGTTTTATTTATTACCAAGTTCCAGTAAAAAAGGCCGGAATGGCATCTACCTTTAATATTATAAAGTGGCCAACTTGAAACTGGGCTTCGTTCCCATTTGCAAATACATTTCAAACTGAAAACAAACTTCGAATCACCAATAGCCCTACATAGGGGCACGAAGCTAAATAAAACAAAAACACAACAAGTGTAAATTCGGTTTTTCCGCTGAATAATAAAATGAAACGAAAATTGTATTTGGACGAGTAAAAATCATTTTTACCGCCATCGATAGTGTGGAATTCGGTTATGGATATCCAAATGTTTAGCCTGCAGCATATTTGTGCTGATATGTATTAAATTTTACACTGGAAGTATGAATTGATGGAAAATTGAGCTCGTTACATAATTGCTTCTTCTGAAACTACAACTTATTTTATTTATTTTATTAGACGCACAGAGAGTACTAAGTAGGATACCATGGATCATGGACCATTTACAGACACTAGGATGCATGTGCTCTAAAGCTTCGTAAACTTATATACAATTACTAGCAGTGCCCGCGACTTCGTACGCGTGAAAATCATTTTTGCTCTGCACCTATTACTCGTAGCGTGATGGTATATAGCCTATCTATAGCCTTCCTCGATAAATGGGCTATCTAACACTGAAAGAATTTTTCAAATCGGACCGGTAGTTCCTGAGATTAGCACGTTCAAGTAAACAAACAAACAAACTCTTCAGCTTTATAATATTAGTATAGATTGCCATTACATCTTTGAAGCACGAGAAAACATACATAGATACTTTTACTACGGGATACGAACTAATCATATATTGTCGAGACATCCATAACCAACTACACAACTACGAGTAATATGCACAGTGCTTTACCACACATACTTTGTAATACATCAGTTTTTTACAAAAGATCATAATTTGAACTATAAAATGACTCAGTGTTTACCTTGACGTGCTGTTGTCTGTGCAAAACTATAAGGAATAGATTTTTGGGACGTCCACGTCAGTTTTTCCAACTACACAAACACGAGATGAACCAACTCACTCGTGAAAGACCCCTTTAAAAAAGAAAAACTTCAACATCTATACAAAATTGATACCATAAACGTCTAACGTTTGACACATTACAAATTCGATCAAGCTGCTGCTACACGAGAATTTTCTATGCACATATCAAACAATCTACGGGGAAAGGGGAAGTTGCTTAAAATTAAATGTAAAACAGCGTAGTTCATATTTCATAGTGCTCGTACTTGGAGTTGGATCGAGTATGGTCTATTAATCTCAACTTTCGCCTCACCGTGCGATCCATCAACGTCCTCCATACAAATGCACAGTGTAGGGGAATAGCAGTAGGTTTTGATTGTTAACTTATTTAATTAAACATTAAACATTTAAAAGGCGAAAATAACGAATCCAATAGCAATAACTCTCAAGAAGACAACCAAACAGTTAGCATAACATTTTTGTATTTAATTATACTAGTCAAATCGCGTAAACAAAATACGATTCTTAGAGGACGATAAAAAATGTATAAGTCCACTATTGCATGCCGTGGAAACCTATAATTAAGGCAACACTTAGATTCAGTTTAAATAAGTACGTTGTAAATATTGATTGTCTTCTAGCGTATTTCTTGTTGGTTGTCCTATTAAATAAATAAAATAAGCAAATATACATTTAAATGCAGAATCACTTGCCAATTTATTCAAATAGCCTTTTTTTGGGCTTTAATTTTTTTTCCAAAGGCTACATTTCTACAAACCATGTCAATAGAAATGTAATAACTTCCACGCAAAATGAGTTGATTAAACAAAAATATTTTTACAAGATAAATAAAATTATATTGATGTTGCTAAGAAAGTTGAATAGTCTCATTTATTAGACTGAAATAATTGGCACAGATAGCTCATAACCATATTATTAACTGTTAAAATAACCTACTGCGTCAATGTACACTGTGGCCGGGGTTACAACATGGCGCCAACTAAGTGCGCACAACAAGCTAATTAGTGTTAGAGGTGAGTTTGCGGAACAATAGCTCGCAGGCGTCGCCTACAAACTACGGCCATTTGAATTATAATTGCGTGGCTTTCTGTTTGTACACTTTAAAATGGTGCACCGTTTTTGTATACCCACAGGATAGACCGCTTGGAATATAGGTGAAGCATCATAAGATATAATTTAAAATTAATAGTTAGTTGAATTATTGAAAAAGTGGCACACTTAGGTTGGGTTGCTGGACCATCCATCGACTTTAACTTTGACAAACGTCAAAAGTCTGTCAAACTCGATACAAAAAACACTGGTTAACGTTATAATTATGTAGTTATTGCTAAAGTTAGGTGGTGCAACTCAGCCTTAAATGACATCGAAAATTCAGCCTCCATGTAAGAAAGTCAATCGACGAGCCATTCTATAATAAAATTCTTGTTTACGAGTACATGTAGGTACCTATTTTTAATTATTATACCTACTGTCTGTTTAATAATTATTGTAATGTTTATCTGTTGTGATTGCTGACATTATTATTTTTCTATACTTTTGTAATGCTCAAAATTTCAATGTTAATTATTCTTCCTTATTGAGATGTCTGTTAAGTTTATACTAACCCGGACCACAAAACAAGTGGTTGTGAGTTCGAAACCCGCAAGGGGCATGTTTGTGTAATGAGCAGCACTTTGTGCTTGAAAGACAATCTCGCGTCCCCAGGGAACTATGTAACTTGGTCCACTAATTTAAACGCAATCCTTTGTCAAGTTAAATCGTAGCAGCAGTAGTAAAATAATAAACATTTATCCCACTACAGATTCGTGCCTTTTATTAAAAACACCTTCTGTAGATAAGTACACTTCAAAGAACAAGTCATAATACAAAATACGCTTTTTAATCATAACGAGGAAGCTCTTGGCCTGTATCTCACCTGATGGTAAGTGATGATCAGGCCGAAGGTGGAAGCGAGCTTCACCCGGAATCCTCAACCACGGAGGAACAGGAACAACACTAAAAAGAAAAATATGTTATTAGAACGTTACGGCACGAATACCTACTACTCTAACCATTATTTTATTCAAAACGTTTTCTCATCATTTAAACCTTCCTTGGACTTCAACAAACATTTCAAAACCAATCAATGGCAAGTAATCTACTCACTACCCAGCCTTTTTCTGTAGTTTTAGCGACATAAACAGCAAAATCTTTCAATTTCGTATCTTACCCCTACAATAAAGGTTTAAACTTAATATCCTCAAAGTGTATTACACTTTCGGCTGTGAAATTGGCCACTTGTTTAAATCTGGACCGAAACTACCTGTAATGTACACGGCTACACCATCGTGAACGCCGTTAAACATGCAAAAGTACAAATTATTTGTTAAACGAGGCTTACTGGCCATATTGCCGTGAGCTAGTGATGCAGTCAATATGTCGATAGCAATTGAAAACTAAATTAAATAACTGCATTTTTAACATCATCGTAGATGCCATTAAATCTGAAGATTGTTGTCAACTGAAGAAAAATATTCACAGTAGCTGAATACTTTGCGTAAGTTTTACAAATTGGTTATTTTCACCTTTGAGTAAAACTGAACAATATACGCTACCATAAAATAAATACAAATGGACTGCCCATAGATTTTTTGGATAATTACAAGCGCTTGTAGAGTTGTCGAAATAAAGTCACCAAATTTTGCGAAAAACAGGCTGTTCTAACGCAACTGCGTTCCAATTATGTCATTTCTTTGTCTGTTTTTGTTCTGTTCTTTTTTGCTTTAAAATTTTTATATGTAAAAATCGATAATAGTCCTTCACTACTCCAGAGCGAGCTAAGCAAAACGAGCGAAACGCAACGACCGAAGCGCAATCGGCCCGCGCAATCAATAAGCAGCCATTGTTATTTCAATTAAGGGGGTCACAAAACGTTTCACTATCCGTTGTAACGGCCTTTGAACGCAGGCTTTGTTGTTTCGAGCTTATCCATTGTTAATAACACATAATGTGATTTATAGAGACACTTGTGATTTATTGTGGTAATTAATCGATTAATTTTGCTTTGGTTACCATGTTATGATAGTTTTTGAGTAGGCACTTTTGTAAAACATCAAAAGATTATGTATAATTTGCTGCATTGCTATCGTATTAAAGTAGGAAGAATTTATTTTTATTATAGGCATACTTTCAAAATCGACGCAGAATTTTCGATAAGCTTAAAAAAATAAATATCCGTTGCTTTTGTAATAAACTATGAGTACATATAACATCAATGTTTATATGTATACTTTTGTATTTTCTTTATTAGATGTTCTGCGAATTTTAATTTTTGCGAATTGAGTTATTTAGTAGAATTACAAATTAAAATTATTTTTCATTAGAAATGGATTTTTTTACTTGTTGTTTCAATGTTGTCACTTTCCTACAACCCAGGTATTTATTTTTACAAATATTCACATCGGTTAAGAATAGCATTTTATTTGAGTTAGAGAGTAGTTTTAAAACCACTTTCACAATACCTCTGAGAATTTCTTAAAATTATTACGACTCTAGTAATGAGTACATATGGTACAAGTAAGAAGGCTTAGTTAAATTTCAAAAAGGTCCACTAACCGCAACCAAAAAAGTTTTTTTTTACTCTCGCCACCAGGACAGAGGTATCAATTATTGCAATTCAAAAATCGCTCTTATTTCTATAATACTAAAAGCGGTTTGAACTATATTTACATGTGACGTGTTACCGTGTGTACGTATTATAATAAAATGCACATTCAATTCAACATGCAAGCTCCACGTCGTCGTAACGCGTTGTATCGTACCCGTAGTATGAGTAGTGCTACGAGACGCTACGGCGTAGCGTCGTAGTAAAACCGTAACGGGGACATTGAGAGCTTTATAGGCCTTTTTAGACGTCCTCTCGTGGCTGTCGTCCTTTTTATGGGGATGTAAATTTTTATAGTAAAAAAACCCAAAAGATTCATTCACGGTTTCCAATGAAAGCTCTCCCAGATTCTGAATGACACGTTTCAGATCCCATTGTATGGGTGTCAAAAGAAATTTGGTAAAGAAAGCTATTTATTTATTTATCAGTTTATTTGTTTTTTCTTATTTAACGGTGCCATGAATTGAAGACTAACGCCCGTATTCACAAACATTACTATGAGGTCTCACAGTGCGCGTGGACGCACAGGGTGACACTGGGAACCAATCACAGAACTCTATTCCATGCGCTCTGCTTTGCTGCTTCACTTAAGCAAGCATCGTTTCAGTTTTATGCTTGAAATGAAAATTATAACATTCGTTTTGGACATTACATGTTAAGTGTGCCAATTTTGTATAATAAAGTCCATTAGTCCACCTTTTTATGCTAATAAAACAACCTTAAGAGAAATATGAACCAAAAAACACCCTTGTCATGCTAAACAAGGAAGATAAGGGCGAAGTGTGTCGCGATAAATTCATTTTTATTCAAACCAGTGACATATCTCAAGTGCTTCTAAACACGTTCTGCAAAGTTTCATTACAAAACTTTGTAATCTGCGCTCACGGGTACTATAACATAAAAACATCAGTAGGTTCAAATTAGAAATAGATAAACATAACACTTGAATATTTGTAAAACAAATCACTACAATCACAGTTTATCACAGTTTAGGCTACATTCAGGCAGTGCATTTACTTTTTAGCTAAAAAGTGTTTGTTAATATGGCTATTTTGTGGTTTATTTTAATGAGTACAAAACGATACGATGATATTAATATCTAAATATACATATAAAAGGAGAAACTGACTGACTGACAGACCAACGCCCAGCCTAAAGGGCTAAACGTAGGCACTTGAAATTTGGAAGGGACATAGCTTAGGTACCGTAGAGGTGCACTAAGAAAGGAATTCCCGAAATTCCCACGGGAACGGGAAATAGCGGGAAAATAATTTTGTATGAAAAATGTAAACCGCTTAAGTTAGACGCTTGAAATTTGGCATGCAGGTATCTTAGTAAACTTAAAGCTTAGTTACAACAGGATATTGTAAAATTCCCACGGGAACGGGAGTTAGCGGGAAAAAACATTTGTATGAAAAAATCGAAACCGCGTAAGATAAATGAAGGGGGTAAAACGGGATCCACGCGTACGAAGTCGCGAGCGGCCGCTAGTTTAAGTATAAAACATTGTAACTCCCTTTATCCATAAATGCATTTACCGTCGTTTCAATGGCAACATTGTTTTGTCTCTTTAATAGCTGAAATGGTGTTATGAGCCGTGGAAAAGAGCCTAAAGTCAAAGTCAAAGTCAAAGTTGACTTTGAAAAGAGCCTACCAAGTGTAAGTGAACTATGTTACTTCGCAGATAACATCATACGTTTTCACAAGCTGGAAAACTCTAACTCTAATTACTTGTTTGGATTAAACTTTAGCAATTATCAAAAGAAAACACGCTCTATCTAAATCTCGGGCCAGACGACTTAAGAGGATATAAACTTGAAATAAATACAATGAAATAACAATTTATTAAGGTTCGGTAAAACATTTGCTCCTAATTACGAATTGAAAATACGCTGAAAATCTTAGAAGTAAAAGTTTATTGAGCTAAACAAACATCTCTAGACATTGAAATTCTAGCATCTATAATAATATACAAAAGCGAAAGGTCACTGACTGACTGACTCAGTCATCACGAGTTCTCAGAAAGTACAAGTGCTAGGAGTCTCAAATTTTACACGGGGTTTCCTTTTAGAACGTAGGTGCTTAATAAGACGGGATTTTGTAAAATTCAACCCCTGAGGGGGTAAAACGGGATCCACGCGTACAAAGTCGCGGGTGCTAGTAAGGAATAAGAATAGAAAACATGAAAACTTTTATTTAAAGAGCAAACTGTTTGTAAGACAACATATTTGAGAGTGAATAGGCACACAAGGCAGATATGTACCATCCTAGACTGCATCTCACTTAACACCAGGTGCGATTGCGGTCAAATACCTGCCTTGTCTAGCATAAAAAAAAAATAGTAACCGAAAATATCAGTGTTTCATATAGCTGACTAAAAATATTCTAACCATCGACGTAGGACACATTTTTATTGCAAATAACTAATAGTACTTATCACGATAACGTAGTTACCACAGTGTTCAATTGATAAAATATGCTATCGTCAACAGCACGACAGACTATACATGTTAATTGCAAAATAATAAATAAATAAAAGATAAGACGATTCCAACAAGATAAGACTATACCATGTTCAGCTTGATGTGCTATGTAGGTACAATCGAGTGTAATCGATACTTATCAGAGCTCGCAAAGAGACGTGAGTTTTATTTCAACTTGTCGCTCGTTAGCGACGTGTAACGGGTGAGGTCTCGTTAGGGCTTGGATGCTCGGAATGAGCCCGAAAAGGCTGTATTATGAGACTGCTACAAGTGGTGTGTTTTGAAATAAGCAACATGTTTATTAAGCCTTAAAAATAGTTTATATTTATCGATGTAATATCTTTTCAGGAGTCCTAACAGTCAGTCTCTCATTAGTTTAACTTTTTTAACCCGTGGAACCGTAAGTGGTAGCATGAGACATTGTTTCTCGATTCGCTGGTACTTGAAGGGTTATTTTAATAGACTATATTTTTTGGAATTTATTGTTTAATCACTCTCTAATAAAATAATTATTGCGGAATTAGTTTAAAAAAAGATATTTAAATATTCGCCATGCTAGCTCGCACTTACTTTTATTTAGCTCCATTACCACCCATCTGGTCTCAAAGTTGGGAAAAATTGTGAGAGGACTACAAAATTCAAGAATAATAATAAATTCTCTACATAGAAAAAAATCCAAGCCAATAGAAAAAGGTATGCACACAAAATATTCGCATCGTATGTAAATTGACAGAACTAACACCGTAAACTCGATCTAATGCCAAGATTTAATTACAGCGAGTTGTTCACTGCAGCAGTGTCCCGAATGTTGCTTTGGCAGAGGTTTCAATTGAAAGCGTAATATTCAGTCGCCGGTCAGCACGACTCGTTAAAGCTCAGCGCACACAGAGGCGGGGTGGGAAAGCGATCCGATAGCGATCCGGTGCGAAGAAGAGAGATGCAGGTTACGGCGAGTTTACGTAGGTGTGTTCGCTAGCGACTGCGTAAAAAAAGAACATTAATAATTACATATTAATGATATTTGTGCAGCGCCCCTAGCGGCTACTTTCAAGAAATTAAATCTTCATAGACTTTTTTGACGCACTTACTCGCTACCGAGCACACCTAACGTGAACTCATGTTAAGCACACTGATCTTTCCTGCCCTTTTGTCTCTATGTCTGAGAGTACTCCACCTGGACAGAAGCTCCCCTGGCTTACCTGGAAGTCTTTAAATAGACTTCGGACGCAGGTCGCCCTTAGTAAGGACAATCCGTTCAGGTGCGAATTCTTGTATGGCTCAAGCTTAGAGTGCTAGTGTGGTATCCCAATCGACGAAGCACACGATGTAGTACCCTGCGTTCCCAAACAACTGCACGCAGAAAGATTCAATGAATGCCACTACTACCAGCGCCACTCTTGTAGCGAAGTTTTGGGCTGACATTGTATAGGTTTGTTGTCGACACGACAAGAAGAAGAAGCGCGAAGTGCCAGACGCGTTTCGCGCCAGGAGGCGTCCGCTTTTTATGCGACTGATTTTATAAAAACTAGAATATTATAAAAACACTAGCTGACCCGGCGAACTTCGTACCGCCTTAGCGTAGAGATTTTCTTTATATTTTTTTCCGTAAAAACCTTGTACAGAGTATTAGAAAACTACAAAAAAAAATCAGCAAAATCGGTCAAGCCGTTTTCATGTTATGTCGTGACAACGGAAAACGGGTTTCATTTTTATATATATAGATATCATCCCGTATCTCCCTCGCTTCCCGCCCCTGTGTGTGCTGACCTTAAAGCTCTGTACGAGTTTAACACTTTAATCCCGGGCATCAAATGGCGTTCTTTTGTGACTCCGAATTGCAGCTCGGGAGCGGTTGTTTGACGGTTAATCCTTTGATTTTTACTGCACTTGGCCGGATAGAGGTTGGGAGAAACTAGATAGTAAGAAGTGTTTTATAACGAAAAAAAATGATAAAGTTACTTTTTCAGTTTTGAATAATTTAGCAGATATTTCATGTTGTGTAGTTAGTATTGAACAGGCACGTTAATCCCTGCACTCATTAAACAAAGTCCTTTGCCGCGTCTGTCTAGTTCCAACTTGCAATAAACTCAAAAACTTGAACGGATTTTCATTACGAATATAAAGTAGGTATTTTTTTGTCTCAAAACAGGTTACAATTCCAAGATAGCACATTGTACAACAGTAGAGTGATTCATGAGTAAGGTTTGGGTATGTATAATTTATAAGGAGAAAAAAAATTTTTTTTGAACGTTCGTGATTGTGTCTTTCTGTGAAAGATCGACAATTTAAATGATTTTTGATCAATGACTTGCCAATACATTTTGCGGAGCTACCGGTGCGGAGTGTACCTACGAGTGCTTCGGATCACGTTGCATTCTACATGACTTCCGGCGATATTGAGCTCAGTGCGTCGCATCCTGCAATATCTTGCTCTCCTGTCTCGGAGATGGATTCAGATGTAGCACAGCTTCATAAGGTTAAAGGGCTTACACATAAAATAAATAAATAATAAAACGTTTATTGCTTTTTAACACATAAAAAGGAATTACAAGAAACAAGTAGTCGCACTGCAGTCGAGTTATTGTCATATTGTAATCGTGCTGTTGTAGGTTTTACCTATCCATTGCTGCAAGTGCTGCAACTCACCGAAGATTTTTTGTAGGACAAATTAAGGTTTTTATTATTGTGAGAATACAACAAATTCGAGTTGGGTGTTATTAAGTTAATATCACTCGAGGTCAAATGGAGAAAATTATATGTCCTGCATCAGTGAAACACTAAACGGGACTATTCCCATCTCTCGTTCCCACCGCTGCAACTCCTGTGTAGCCAGGATCTACAGCTTGACCGCCAATAAAACCCAACCAGTGAAGGTCAAGTTTGTCCCGGGGGAAAGTTAAACTGTCATTGGACCAGCAACGAAATTAATCAGAAGAACATACGAGAAGTTCGAAGTTAAGGTTCAAAGTGAAAGTCTAAAGCTGAATAATATAGAGGTACAGTAATAAATAAAGTTTAGTAGGTAGGTATCTAATCTTTTATATTTCATTCACTGCTGTTAACAATATAGACAATATTGTATTAAAAGTATGGCCTAATGTGAAAGTGCTCTAAGTCCAAATCCATCAGAGAATCCTAGAGGAACTGCACCCGAGTTAGATATTAAAATTGCACAAAGAACACAATACCGCAGTAACGTTATCCGTTATTCCGGCCACCGTTATCACGCGACGGAATGTTAAATCCGATTTGGATGTGGCATAATTATTGAATTTCCACGTTTGAGTACAGTCACGTGGGAAAAAATCATTATGGTTTAATGCACCAGTAGATGTTAGGTAAAATACTCACATGGGGACGAATTATTCAGAACAATAGTTATAACCACTCAACTAATATTATAATATTTAGCTTTATAAATCTGAAGAGTTTGGTTTGTTTGGTTGAACGCGCTAATCTCAGGAAATACTGGTCCGATTTGAAAAAATACTTTTGTGTTAGATGTTAGAGCTGTGGTTTTCTGAATAAAAAAATAAATAAAATAAAATAAATAGCACATTTTTCGAGAAAGGCTTTAGTAATAACATTACCTTTTAGCTAATAGGGGCGGAGCAATAAAGAAGAATGTTGCAAAAACGGGAAATATTATTCAAACTACTTTCACGTGTACAAAGTCACAAGAACAGCTAGTATTAAAATATATGTTAACCCTTAGACACACAACGCCCGTGTAACCATTCTTAGTCCATAAAAACATGCTTTACTCTGTAAAGTGTTTTACAACCTCACAAAGGCTTTAATTCCTTACTCTCGCTCTGGCAAAATGGCTTTCGTCCTCGGCACCTACGTCGTATAGAACCTCAACTTCAATGAGTGTTTTAATACTCGGTTGCTAACCCAGCGAGACTTGACACAGAAATACCTATCCCACTACGAGTAATAATAATAAATGTGAATGTAAAAAAAATATTAAAAATAAGAAGGAAAATGAATAAAGGAATAAATGTGAAAGTTTGTATGTTTGTTATTCTTTCACGCAAAACTAATTTTACATATTTAAAAGTTTGTATGAATGGCTGTTTGTTACTATAAAAAGTAATGAAGAGGTTTTGATTAAACTTTACAGTATGTTACAGTATTATAAAGCTGCAATTTACAACGGTCTGTAAAATTATTAATTAATCTCATAACTGTATAAGTTTGTACACAAATGGTAAATAAGTATTATTTGACGTTTACTTTGCTACTCTTTCACGCGGAAACTAATGGGTTTAGATTAAATTGCTTAGTATATATTTATAATAACATAAATAGGCTATGAACAAAATTATTAATCTGTGAAAAATTACTGAAACGAAGGCACAGGCAAAAGCTGGTTCAATAATATTTTCGCAGCAGACTGTACATATTCATACTGGCGCTAATCCTCTTAGGAGCTTATTGACGGGCCAGATTATTGTCAAGTTCATATTTTATTGAAATTCGAGAACGACATTTCGTTTATGTGAGGAATTCGCGAGAAAATCACCAGTTCAATAAGCGAAAATGAGGAATGAAATGAATTCTGTTTTTGCTTCAGCTCGGCAAGATCGCATGACTTTGAAAGTGAGACTAAGCTTTAATTAAAGGGATAGAGAGAGAAGAAGAAGGAAATTTTAAATAAACTACATATCTACGAACATTCTGGACTAAAATTCACTTAATATCAGGTGTGATTGCGATCAAATACCTGCTAAAACTAGAGCTAGTTTTCTGCGTTTTTATGTAAAGACATCGTTTTATAGTCAGTTGTCCTATTAACCAAGACCCAAAGCATAGGTATTATAATAAGACTGTTACTAGTAGAAAGGTAGGTAGGTAGATATATCTCAAAATATACCTACACTAGGTACCGGTAATGCGGGATGCGAACTATTCAAACCCGTTTTATGAAATGATTTGAATTGAATGTTTATATGGAAGGGAAGGCCATAAAGTGGCGCGAACAGGTACTAAACACAATTAGATTAGTATCTAATTTACATCTAAGGCTTCAATTTCTTGTATGCTGTGTAATCCCCCTATAATTATAAATTTTGTTAAATTTTGGACTTTGCCTAATACTTAGCTTTGTTACAAAAATATTTCATTTCACTATTGAGGTTTTTGCTAGCCAGTCTTAGACCTTCGCCACGGCTAGCTGTTTGCAAATGTAATCGTGGCTAAATCCTATCAACAATCCTTTAGATTTCGGCGTCAACGCGCCATCGCCGGCGGGCCTTTACGTAATAATTAATTTCATTACGATTCAAACTCGAATTGTGTGTTGTAATCAAAAGGGACCGACAATTTTAATTTGGATTAGGGTTTCATAATTCATAAAGTTGGGCATTGCCTAAACTTAGAGTAATTAATTATTTTCTGGGAAAACGAATAAGTATCTCGCATGTCATTTTTAGTCAGACCTAAAAAGCACCATATATTTACTTAGACTTGAACAAGAAATTCACTGCTATAATACATTGTAATGTCTTATATGAGTATGTATTCCGTGCTTCAAAAGGAAAAACTTATTGCCCGTCTGTCAATACCCCAGATATTTTTTTAACTTAAAATTTAAACAGTTTTATGAAAGTCACCTTGTTCCTCTAATAAATTATTAGCATAATATTGAAATAAAGACATTAGTCGTCAATAACAATTACAAAAATAAAATTTGATAAACGAAATTGGAGAGGTATTTGTCTCAAGAATATTCCTCTTTTAATTATTAAAAACTCCAAGGCCAAAATTAATCGAGAGAAAAGAATTATCGCGAAAAAACCCAAGCAATTCCATTAACGACGTTTTAATTTTCAATTTTGTGATTTTGATTGATCGTGAAGTTATTTTTCTCGACTTTTCTCCGCCCGTCCGCGTGCCGGAAACTTTGGCCGATAATAATTAATGATCCATTCATGAGTAAAATGACTGCCTATTTTACTTTCTTTGGTGATTTATAATAGTTAAGTATCATTGGGTCCAATGACAGTTTAAGTTTCCCCCGGGTCAAACTTGACCTTCACTTGTTGGGTATTTATTGGCGGTCAAGCTATAGATCCTGGTTACACAGGAGCGGTGGGAACGAGAGGTGGGAATAGTCCCCTTAGTTAAGTATCGTTGGTCAAATCAGTCAAATCGTCAAATCGTTGAACGTTGAAAAGTGCCGGCGTATCATCATGTGCCCGGGTATAATACTACGATGTTGGCAATCTTAGAGTAGGCGCACACCGTTGATTTTTAGTTGGCCGATAGTTGTGCCCGATTTCAAATTGTATGAAGAATCGGCCAAATCAAATCGGCGTAGAGTGCGCACTCCTGTACATGCCCATACTGATCAACAGCCCGACTAAACAATCGTCGACGAAAAATCAACGGTGTGCGCCTACTCTAAGGATCGACCCCGACATATCTAAAAAACTTTGACAGCTAAGCTTAAAAAAAAAGGAGAAGAAGAAATTAAGCAACCTTTTGATTATGTAATTTCCGTCAACGTCATCGACAGTCACCAGCATCGTGAGTCGATTGATATCATGCCAAACGCATGCTGCAATACCGAAGTATTTACAACCCGTTTGTAACAAAGCTGAGATTAGCAGAGCTTTGCGTTTCTATTTTATATGTACAAAAGACAATTTTTCCAATGGAGTTTTTTAACAATAAAAATAGTTCAACTGACTGCCCATTTGAACTATTACGCGCGATATTCATTGTCTTGATAATGGCCTAAAAGACTTTAAAAGCTCTTATTTAAGTCGGGCCCGCCAGTCTTTATCGGCCATCCTTTAGTGACTGCGCACACTGGGCGACAATTGTGGCGACGAGACGACGCTTGTCGTCACGACAAAGTCGCGGAGTCGCGACGACATAATGAAATTGACAAGCGTTGGCGTCTAGTCGTCGCGAGTCGCCGCGTTTGTCGCCCAGTGTGCGCAGCCGCTTAATGTCACTTTTAAGAACAGTTTTTGGGCTTTAATTGATTCCAGCCCGCGATAAGTCTGTGTCATTCTTATGAGTAATTACTTTAGATAACACAAAGAGATAAAAAAGTAATTTCACATAAGATTAATGACTCTCAAACAAGAAAAATAATGTGTATATTTTAGTAGTGAAACATGAAAAATGACATCTATTATAAGTTATTATCAATTTTCATAACATTTTGTCATCATGAATTTGGTTTTTAAATATTATATTTAAAAAGTTCAAAGCTTGTTGCAATCATTTATTTTAAGAAACGAATTATTTTATTAATTACAACAAATAGCAAGCAAACCTTCATCCCTAAT
The DNA here is from genome assembly GCF_963855985.1 of Ostrinia nubilalis. Classification (NCBI taxonomy): domain Eukaryota; kingdom Metazoa; phylum Arthropoda; class Insecta; order Lepidoptera; family Crambidae; genus Ostrinia; species Ostrinia nubilalis. The sequence continues at coordinate 13,471,034 of NC_087108.1, forward strand.
TAATTAATGTACAATAATTGATTTGAAAAATACCACCTAACAATACAAATCTGCGTTCATTGTTGACAAAGTAATAAAATGTAAACCCACATACATATTCCCTTTGCGAAACGCGTTCTTCAAATCTTTCTTTTGTGCAGAAACCCCTATGAAGTTCGCGGAAGATTTTCAAAGCCTCAAAAAATTAAGTGTCCGTGAAGCCCAAGGCTAGAGTCCTTGTTACGATAGGCTTAAGGATTAAAATTAGAGTCCTTGTGACAATGCGCAATGCGCCTAAGGTACCCCATTAGCGAGATTGGACGCTCTTGGGAACCATAGTGCTTTAGTCAAGCGCGATGCGGATATATAAACGTGGTCCAGTTAAGTTTCAACTCTAGTGGTTAAAAATTGACACAAATTAAACGATTCAAAGATCCATAGCAACAATGTTAACAGCATTTTTGTGTTCCGGCAGTTAGAGGTAAGATAGCCAGTTCCTCCGTGGTTGAGGATTCCGGGTGAAGCTCGCTTCCACCTTCGGCCTGATCATCACTTACCATCAGGTGAGATACAGGCCAAGAGTTTCCTCGTTGTGAATAAAAAAAATGTTTAAAAAGACATTATTATGAAGAAATCAGTTTTGTTCGTATTAGTAATATTTAAGCAACTAAGAGCACAATTTAATTCAAGAAAAACCACTCTTCGCTTTTTAGGTCTCTAAAACGTTGCTAAAGGACGCTATAGCAACCGAATCTAGAGTAATTTTTAAAAGTGACAATGCGCTTATTAAAGGGTAACTAAACTTGTTTTTTTACATAATGAAGTAACCTGTTAATGATTCTACCCAATATTACTTCACTATCACCTCAGAAAGCATTATTCTATTGCACTGAGGATCTCTAAACGTACCCCACAAGGTATGTAGCGTCTATTGTTCCTGCACTGAATGCAGTAACGAAGCGTCGAAACTCATATTTAATTTAAACCTGGAAGTGTGTTTTTTCTGTTCTAAGTCGATATGAAGTCGTATTGTTTGGTTTCTGAATTATGTGGGAGAGAATATTGAATATCAGGTTATAAAATGTGATATAAAACTATTACGTAGGTACCAATTGAATAAAAAAATTGTTGTCATAATTTAGGTTACTGTGTTTTGACACATCATTTTTTTTAAAATCGATAACAAAAGGCGAATTTTTATAAAATATCCTACTAGTCCTAGTAATATTACAAATGCGAAAGTTTTGTAAGGATGTCTGGATGTTTGTTACTCTTTTACGAAAAAACTACTAAACGGATTTCAATAAACCTTTACAGTACTTATTATTATTTATAACCCAGAATAACATAATAGGCTATAATTTATGATGATCTGTGACAAACTAAACTGCACGCGGGTGATGCCGCGGGAAAAAGCTAGTTAATATAATTAAGCTAGAAATCTATGAGTCCGGGGTCCTATAAATACTAGCGACTATCACATTATGTTTTAACTTTGTGATCGAAACACAAATCATGCCTCATGTATTGTGGTCGCTAAAATAACTAACTAGCACCCGTATTCACAAACGATGCTTGTTCAAGTGAAGCAAGAAATCGAACGCACAGCGTTGAACAGAGCTTTGCGATTGGTTCGTGTGTGCGTCCATGCGCACTGAGACATCATAGTAACGCTTGTGAATACCGGCGTAAAGTATCCATCAAAAATCTTACAATAAACTTTTTAAAATAATTCTTCAGTCGTCATCTCCATCTATAACCATTACGACGGTGACGTGACGGGTGACGAGATAGCGTCAAACAAAGAGCCGTGACCAGTGACGCATCAGTTGCGACAGGGCTTTTAGCGGCAAGGGACAATGCTTACGCAAAATGTCTAATTTTAGAAGGTATTATTTACGGGTACACGCGCGAGGACGAATCTAGTGGGCGTTAAAAATATTCTTGTGTTTTAATCGTGTAATGTAAACATTCCAATGAAACCATTGGTGCCTAAATGGGAACAATAGAATGTATGTGTGTGTATAGTAAAGGATTTTCCTTACAATAAAGGCTATGCCTCATCATCATCGTAATTTTGTAAGAAAAGTGTTTTGTTGGCTTTGAATTGAAGGCTGTAACATAATTACTGCCTTGAAACTGTATGCATCAGAGCCAAAGCACACGATGCTTTGTGGCGACGCACCACAAAGATTTCGCCCTATCGCGGCGTCGTACCAACGCCGTACAGAATCGTATGCTTCGGCTTTCACACAGGCGGGTTTTATCCGGCTAAAGGATCGTACATTGGTCGTGTCGTATCTTGTAAATCCATATTAATCTAAACGGTAATGACCACGTATTTTTATTCCCCGTTTAATGAGAATCTCCTGAAAGTTTTCCGTTTCCGCAAGTTTTGATTTTATGCTGATTCCCTCGCAGATGCTATTTCGGACTTTGACTATTTTCCGAAAAGTTTTCGTTTCGGTAAATTGAGGAGGGGGGTATTACCAGAAAATTTACACAACAAAGTGGGTACAGTTCGTAAATAGCCCATTAAATTATTATGAAAAAGATCGGTTCAAGAATAGAAATAAATTAAAAATGATTTTATTTGTGTGGACTAAAGTAACGAGTACTTTCAAATGCGAAGTATTTTTTTTATGCATAACAAGGCAGGTATTTGACCACAATCGCACCTGATGTTAAGTGGGATGCAGTCTAGGAAGTTTGGCATTTCGAGCCTGATTACACGTCTCTTTTTTAGCCTTATAATATCATAAAACTAATCTATTTATATCCGAATTTTGTTTTAGTTTTGATTGGCAAATTAGTCTGCAGCTTCATCAAATTCCAATTCAAGTTGTTTTTATTGTGAAGTCACAGGTAAATACATAAGTCAGGTCATAAAATGTTTGTAATAGATCAGCTGTGTTCCGCCGCATGGGCATACAATAATTGATTTTTTTGTACAATTTTTATAATACAATATTAATGATACAATTGTTAGTCAATGATTAATATATTGATAAGTTAGCGGCAATATGCCGCCAAAATAAAACGCTATCACTAAATACAAATTAAATTTCCGATGAATTTTCACGGAAAACGCCACACTGCTGATGGAATAAAAAATGCCCTCTGGTGCTTCGCATAGTAAAGTTGTATTCAGTAGGCGAAGTACTTAGTTTGTTGGACTTATATAATGAAATAACACGTTTATCTGTCTAGTGATTAAAGTGAATAAGGGTGTTTATTTAAATAATTTATAAATAAAAAGTAAAGTGAAGTGATTTTATTTCTCTTGAAAGATGCGCAAACGAAAATTACTTTCTTCAACAAGAAAACTACGTGGAAAAAGCCGTGGAACATTGATGATGTTAATTTTATTTTGATGGAAAACAATAGCTTACAATTTAACATCAATCATGATTCACACTATTTTACTGTTCGCTTACACACATTCGTTTCAGCCAATTGACATCCACTGACGTTTAAAATAGTAGGTTTAAGACAACAACACACAAGATAATACTAATACTTTTTCACAAATATTTAAAGGTGATTGTTCACCTCGTAAAGTTCTCCCTTTACGATAGTAGCAGACAAAACACTTTCCGTAACAATCTTTTTTCTTCCAACTGCGAAGGAAGTTTTGGGCCCCGAGCACAAACCCTTATTTTAGTACGAGTTCAGACGGTGACATACTTCGTAACATAATAAAACTTACTTTGGCTGTAAGTTTGTTTGTTATTTTAAAGGAAAACATACTGTAATATGCTTTTGTATAAGTAGATCATGAAATTATATTCAACTTGTTATTATAAAGTAATAATGATGTTCGAATTTGTTTATCAATTGAATTTTAAAGAGCGGCTGTTCATTTTGATTGCCCGGCGATGAATAGAATACTCGTATTACAGAATGTTTTCAATTTTTTTTTCGTTGAAATGCTATCGGTTTGCTCTATGTTTCAATTAATCAGCCCGTAAAATAAGGTCAAGTATCATTAAAATCATGAATATCGATTAAACAAGTCCTCTGAGAAATTATGGGATTCCTTAGATCCCACTTTTAGAACTAAAATGTTCATTTGATTGTTTAAAATAAAAAAGTGGATTCTTTATTTTTTTCTAATCTACTCCGATATTTATTCAGTGTAGGTAAACGCATTAAACGAACAAACGACATAAAAATCCTTACCTACTCTTACTTTAATTTAGTCCAAAAATTAGCAATAAGCAGGTAATTAGGTGACAGTATAGAATATACCACTCGCCACTTCAGGCGACCACTATGTACTGAAGTTTTGATACAATATGTACTAAAATCAAAATCAAAAATATTTTATTCAATTTAGACCACTAGTGGCACTTATGAACGTCAAAATACAGTAAATAAAAAAGGTAGCCCCTATGGGGCACTTTACATGTCTCATACACCTACTTACAATGAGTAGGTATAGATTATTTGTAAGGAAAGCCGCGGGTATAAGAATGTCTAGTCAACACCTCCGTGGGGACAGCCAATTGACGCGAAGAGCAGCGGCGATCGGAAGCCCTCGATATTATCCACTCACAGTAATGCGGGCTCTAACGCTAGAAATTGGCGCAACCACTTTTGAAACATGTACCTACCTAACATACCTCTCTTTTAATAGAAAAAAAAACAGTTTTATAACGTACCTTCGTTGTTTTCTTATTGAAAAATATCATACATTTTATCTTGTAAAGTTGGTAGGTATGTACTAACGGAATAGCAGTGTAAAAATTTGTAAATGTGTTTTTGTTTATTTTTTCTTTATTCAAATAAAGACTCCACATTATATTCCTAGTATTTGAAATCTTAGGAAACATCCTTGCCAAAGATAAGCCAAACAACAGATCACTAGTTTTCCTCACTTTGTGTGTCAAATATTTATCCTACTATTGTACCTTATATTATTAAATCATGCATTGAATTCAGCACCCTATAAGGGAATCACAGTAAAAACCAAGCTCGAATTCGGACCCCGTCTATAAATACGGAAATCTTGATCTTAAGGAAGCAAAAGGGCAAAAGGGGTGAAATCCCCCCCCCCCATCTCATCCCAAGCTGGGATGACTTAATTACAGGTTCAAGGTATGGCAGACTGATAATAATCGTGATTCTATAGCGGATGACGTAGCCTGTCTTGTGAATATGGCTCTGAATGGAGGTTCCTAATTAAATTTTGGACCCCGTTTTATGTCTTAAGACAGCTAAAAGCCTCATTATAGGCCTGATTACGTCACTGATGGCAAAGGGTACATTACACGTCAGTGATAGACGTGATAAAATCCCCAAGGACAAGTATTTGACCACAGAACGAATCAATTGTTTAAACATCTTACAAAAATCATAAATTCAAGAATTTGTAAAACAAACATCAGACTATCTTTCACTTTCAACCCCCTTCATCCTTCATGTGTTTTTTTGCAACACAGTATGCTTGTTTATGACCGCTTTCAAGGTTATTTTATCTCTATGTAATGTATTTTCAGCAGTTAAGGCGTGAAATAGCATAAGAAAACAAACGGAGCTAGGTACATGTTTAATTCTCTAAAAAGGCCTAAAGTATTATGAACTTAATTTGGTTTTAATTTTTGTATTAAAGCATCATTAAACATTTAAAATATAACACACTAAACTTATAACAAATCATTATTTACCAACGTTACTATGAATAACAAGCATTGTTGTTACAGTACAGTACATTTCAAATGTAGCTCGTACATTAATAATATCTTAATATGGCAAATTAATCACCATCAACACATTTCACTCGCGCATATTAACTACTGTGGTTAAATTACATTATGTTCCAACATCATTACAATTAGAACGTTGGGCCCAGATCATTAAATATTTACTTAATGGCATATTAACGAATATCGTTAGCTCGAATATTGGGTCAAATATTTGGTCCATTATCCTACCCAAACTTAGGGTGAGTACATACCAGTATAAACCTATGATGTAAATACTATGGTCTGATTTTAACTCTTTACCCCTTGTTAAAAAGTTACACCATAGTTGAACCCTGTTTTAAAGTTACGTTTAGTATGGAAATGTCACTTTAAAACAAAGTTCAACTTAGATGTAACTTTTTATTAATAAGAGGGTTTGAGTTCAAGGTACGGAATATAATAATTTTAAGTAACATTATCATCATCATCATCATCAACAGCCCTTTACAGTCCACTGCTGGACTATGAGCCTCCTCCACTATAGTGGAGGGTTTTGCCATAATCTCCACGCTTGGCAGGCGGGTTGGAGATCGCAGCTTAAAAGATTGATGTTTTTCAGAGAGCGCTGCTGCCCATTCTCTGTTTGATGTGTAGTCCCTAAGTCGCCTCTTACGACACCCGCGGGAGAGTAACATTATAAGTGCATAATACATGAGCACATAAAGTGATTGGGAAAACTGAGTGATTTGTTTTCGTATTAACTTTTTGAATCTTGCTGCAGAATCCAGTAACAGTCTTGTTAAGGTTATAGAGATAGTTTAAGACGCAGGAAAATAATATCTTTTTTAACTTTCTGTTACCTGTGACAAACTGAAACTCACGCGGAGAAAGCCGTGTTCAAAAGGTAAACAAACTAGATAGTCAGATCTACTTTAAGAATTATAAATACTCGGCGGAAGGATTTTGGAGACAAAACAGATCAATACTGTTACGTAGTGAAACTTTACAATGTTTTATCTAATGATTTACAACAACAGCAAAGTTACAAAATAATAAGTTACAATTTATCTAAATCGCTGCTCGCACACTCAGCGCGGGCGCCCGTCGCACAGTCGCGACAGCAACATAATTATGCGCGAGCGATAAGGATGGGTAGCTTGGGGTCATTGGACAAAATTCTACGTGCTCGCAGACCAGACTATACAAAAACAAACGTGTTCGTGTGTGCTCACCTTTACATCAGGTTTGTTACAGGCTTACATCTATTAATTAGCCCGCGATGTGCCGGTAATGGGCTGCGGTAGTTAATCTTAATCCCTATAACAAAGGTGTAAAGTCCAAATTACCTCGCCCTATTGTGTTTAGATAGGCCTCGTAATCTCTAACAAAATTTAACATTATCTGGTTACGTAATTGTGAAATGGCTACATGAAGTAACGTATTGGGTATTAGTTTAAATTTGTTCTACTTCAGTAATTAGGTATGTAGACAATCCTTTGAGAAAGTTTCTTATGAAAATTATGTTACTGGGGAGGGCTACAATTAAGCTTGTCGGTGATCATTAAAACTCATTTATTTCTGTAAACACTTTTACACGTCCCAGTATTAACCCTACCACTGCTTCAGGACAATAAATGGGCCAGTGCTGAGAAGAAGCAGCGCAAGAAACTCAGTCACTATTGTCAGCCTCTTTTTCAAAGGTTTACATGCTTTAAAATGTACAAAGTTATAAATATTTATGCGAGCTAGGCAGTAACGTACCCCAAACATTTTTATCTTTTAAATAATCATCGACTTTATAGTAGCCCTTTTTCATTAAGGTACTTTTAATATGTGCTTTGAATTTATGAATGGGTAGTTCTACAACAGTTTGTGGTAATTTATTAAAGAATTTAATACATTTTCCCATAAATGAATTACCAATCTTATGCAATCTGAAATTTGGAACGGCAAGTTTATTTTTGTTTCTTGTATTAAAGTTATGCAAATCGCTCTTTTTCGTGAATTGCTCTATATTTTTGCGGACATATAAAAGGTTTTCATAAATGAACTGTGAAGCTACTGTCAGTATGTTAATTTCCTTAAAAAAATCTTTCAAGGAAAATCGGGGTCCAAGGTTATAAAATAATGAGCAAAGATAAGAAACAAAGCTGGAAATGTCCTGTATGTATAGTTATACCACCTAAACCTAAAAACAAAGCACCCTTCGAACAGACCTCCGTATCTACTAGAAAGCAAGCTGCCGCGAAAGCTTCAATACACGCAAAGACTTCGTCGAGTGATGCAAACATCCAACGATCCAGCTATCCCACCGCATCTATGGACACTGATGTATCCATTGACTCCCACATCTTAACACAAGACGACATCTCAGTATGCGATGACTCTTGCATATCTGGAGAAAGATTATCGAAAAGCACAGAAAATACTTTCATAAATGACACAAGCACCGAATATGAACTACGTGAAGAAATTAACCAATTAAAACTCAACCTTATCTCTACGGAAACAGAGCTGGAAAGTACGATACTGGAAAACAATAACTTAAAGAAGAATATTACTAAACTAAATAATGAAATACACTTGCTAAAAAACCTCTGTAAGACACAATATAAAATGGAAAATAACAAAAGACTCTCCTTACCACCTGAAATTTTTGCTACACCTCCGAAAGTTCCCATCTTGCCTGTAGAAGAAGAAAAAAGAGATTTGGAAAAGTTTCTTTGCTTCCAAATAAAAATAGCCGAACTCAAGAAATCACTACAAGAGGCCACGCGGGAAATGGAAAGCTTAAATAAGCAAATAACCGAACTTAAACTTAAACTTGAGAACAACAACTCGATAACTTCGCCAGAAAGTGAGAGCTGTGAGAGCGAAAATAAAAATAAACCTACCATTTACATCATAGGAGATGAGCAGCTCAGAGGATTGTCTTCAACGATTTTACACTCTAGATCTGGAAAATGGAATGACAGATACAGTACCTCGGCAATAATTGTCTCGGAAGCTCAAAGTTCAGAAATCTTGCCGTATTGCAGGACTGTTGCAAAAAATGTATCCCACAAAGACATTGTAATTCTAGGTTTCGGTTCTCATGACAATAACTTACACAGATTGCACTCAAACCTTTGTATAGCAGTTAACCTATTATCTAAGTCATCGGTTTATGTCGTCCCCGTAAACTATAATCCTTATTTTAATGAATACCAATTGTACAATGCTATGAAAGTATGGACAAATCATTTCGAGAAATGTTGCATATTAGACTACAGTAATAAATACAAATACATGAAAGATTCCAATTACATAAATTTTATCAGTAATAGAATTAATTTATCTATTGACTATTGTGAATATAAAATACAGTTTTTGACATTTAAAAACCATAAATACAATTCGGTTAATATAAGGAAAATTAATAATAATAATCAATCTATGACATTTAATAATAATAAGTTGACATATACAATAAATAAAAATCATATCTCAGACATTCTAGATATTCCAAAAAAAGGGACTATCCCTTTCTATTTTAAACGTTCAATTAATAACTCGCTAACCACTAACATCATCACGCCATCGCAAAGTACTTTTTTTCGTGCCCCATAGTTGTGAGTCTACAACAGACAGAACATTCAAAATTCTACACCAAAACATTGCTAGCATTGTATCTAAAAAGGAACTCCTAGAACTCACAATTACAGACATGGCGCGGGAAGGAAACGACCCCGATATTATATGCCTAACTGAGACCTTTTTGAAATCTGGGCAGGAAAAATATGCAAAAATCAATAACTACCAAATGGCGTCATCTTTTTCCAGAAATAAAAACAGGGGAGGATCTTGCATCTTGACCAAAAAAAATCTGGATTACAAAGAACTAATATACCTGAGGCCATATTCGTCTCAAATTTCTTTTGAATGCTGCGGGATAGAAGTCACACATAATAAACTAATAATACTTTGTATTTATAGAACGCCTTCTTCTGACTCCAATGTTTTCTTCAATAAACTCGATTGTGTTCTTCATGAAATTTTAGAAAAACACAAATATAAAATAAACATTGTCATAGCCGGTGATTTTAATATAAACACGTTAGTTCAAAGTAAAATGACCGAGAATTTACGAGACTTAACTGAAAATTACAATCTTACAATCCACGTTAAGGAACCCACTAGGAAGCTGTCATGCATAGACCATATACTGAGTAACATTGAACACGCAAAAGTATCAATACTACCCCTTTATCTCTCCGACCATGAAACGGCACAGATGTTAAGTTTCCCCATAAAACACAAAATTACTAAACGATTAGCTTTTTACACTTATAAACGAGACTATAGCCGAGAATATATTTTATTGTTTAAAAAGTACTTATCAGTCCTATCTTGGTCTGATGTTTATGATGAATGTGACTTTAACGAAAGCTTCAGAAAATTTCATGAACTAATAAGTCTTATTTATAAACTTTGCTTCCCAGTGCTCAAAATAAAAAATAATCCATTAAAAAAAGCTAAGCAAAATTGGATCACAAATGGCCTATTGCTAGCTTGTAGAAATAAGCGAAAACTGCGTTACAAATATTACAAAAACAAAACGGAAACAAATAAATTAAATTACATTAAATACTCGAAAAAATTGAAAAAATGTATATCTTGTTCAAAAAGACGTTCTAACATAAAATTCATTTGCAAAAGTAAAAACAAATGTAAAGCGTCATGGACGATAGTAAAAAATGAAATTAACACCGTTCCCATTAGAAATGACATAGAAAAAATTAAATCGAATGAATCAATCTTAACTGACGCTACAAAAATAGCTTCGAGATTCAACGACTTTTATACCAATTTGACCAATAAAACCAGAACTGACAACCCAGAAAGAATGACCAATAAGAAATATATATCTCAAACTATATTCTTAAAACCCGTTTCAGAAGTAGAAGTCAAAAATGAAGTCATGTCATTAAATAATACTAAATCAGAAGGATATGATGAAATAAATACTAAAATTATTAAGGAATGTATTTGTGAAATTCTACCTGTTCTAACCTATCTAATAAATGCCTCGTTTTCTTCTGGCACCTTTCCTGATCTTCTCAAACGAACCATTATAAAACCTTTATATAAAAAAGGTGATAGTGATAGTGTTAACAGTTATCGACCAATTGCCCTGATACCGATATTTTCAAAAATCTTTGAAAAATGTATGCATAAAAGACTGACCGAATTTTTCGAGCGATTCGACATAATCAATCATGATCAATATGGCTTTCAAAAAAACAAATCCACAACACTGGCTATATATAAGCTAATAAATACTGTTCTATCTAGTATTAATAATAAGAACTTTACAACTACTTTATTCATTGATCTCTCAAAAGCGTTCGACCACGTTTCACATTCATTATTGCTAGAAAAAATGGAAACAGTTGGAATTAGAGGACCTGCTTTGGAATGGATAAGAACTTATCTTTGTGGCAGACAACAGTGCGTCGTTATAAATAAACTAAACCAGAATAACGAAGTTACACCTCACTTTTCTGAATATAGGATTAGTGAGTGTGGCGTACCACAGGGAAGCGTTTTAGGCCCTGTATTGTTCCTTATTTATGTAAATGACATTACCAATGTAACGGACCACAAGTGCATTATGTTTGCTGATGACATTTCCATCATAGTGACATCAAACAAATTAATAAATACTATTCTTGACCACGAAAATGACATAATCGATACAATTAATAAACTGATTAAATGGCTTGACATGAACAATTTAAAAATAAATTTAAGTAAGTCTAATTATATACATTTTAACAACTATCAAAATACGGAATCTAATAAAATGAACATCCACTACAAAGACACAATAATTGAAGAAGTTAATAATGTAAAATTTTTGGGTGTAACTATCGATAAACATATTAATTGGAAAACACATATAGATAATATCTGTAGTAGAACCAATAAATTTGTTTTTGCATTAAGGCAGGTTAGAAATGTAACTAATGTAAAAACAGCCATTACAGCATATCATGCTTACATAGGCTCTATACTACGCTATGGCCTTATAGTGTGGGGCAATGGTACAGGTGTACAAAGAGCATTTATTGCACAAAAAAAATGCTTGAGAGCAATATGTGGACTTCCTCCACGCACATCATGCCGGTCATGGTTTGCAAAGCATGGTATACTGACTTTAACATCTCTGTATGTTTATGAAATTTGTGTATTTGTACAGCTTAACAAAACCTTATTTACACGGGCATCCAATGTGTATCCAAGAAATACTAGAAACTCCAATAGACTGGTTTTTAACGATATGCCTAAAACAGCGCAGTTTAGTAAGAGCTGTATAGCCATGTGCATAAAAGTTTACAACAATATACCAGATAACTTTAAAACTCTAAACAATAAATCGTTTAAGACAGCCTTGCTGAGGTGGTTACTGACTAAAACATTTTATGACTTAAAGGAATTTTTTGATGATAATAAAGGTATTCATTAAATAAGTACTAATACGAAATGGGTGCTCTGCGGAGACGATATAAATTTGCATGTCTATTTTATTCGACTAAACATGTTGTGTACTCGCTTATGAATTTTGTAATAACTATTTTCTACCATGTTTTATGCAAATAAAGATATTTATTATTATTATTATTATTATTATTAATGGCCCGCACTGCTCTCTTCTGCAGAAAAAACACAGTTTCAATGTCCGCGGCTGAGCCCCACAACAATATGCCGTATTTATTTTATTTATTTAAAACTCATATGCACATAGAACGGTGTACATAAGGCGGACGTATGACATTATACTATGAAAATAGCTAAAATATACTAGCCTTGCCGTTTCAATGTCAGTTAATTGCCTTATCTTTCTCACTGCAAAAGCAGCCGAACTGAGCCTTTTTGACAAAGTTTCAATATGAGGACCCCATTGAAGTTTAGCATCTAAAGTGATTCCCAAGAATGTTGTGGAATTTATGCTATTTAATGGTTCATTCTTCACCATTAATTGCGTGGAAACCTGCCTCACATTAGGTAAGGTAAATTTAATGCACTTAGTTTTGTTTGCATTTAACAATAAGTTGTTAACAGTGAACCAATGTAGAACCTGTGAGAGTGTGTTATTAATATCGTCAAAATTTACTTTACCTCTATCAACTTTGAAAATGAGAGATGTGTCATCAGCAAATAACACAATATCACACAGATCTTTTACAAAGTAAGGAAGGTCATTAATATAAATAAGAAATAGCAAAGGTCCTAATATTGATCCCTGCGGCACACCCATAATAAGAGGTGCTCCAGAAGACTCAGTTCCGTTAATACAAACTTTTTGTTTTCTGCCTGTGAGATACGAGTTCAGCAGATCAAGTGACTTATTCGAAACACCATAATGTCGCAATTTGTTTAGTAAGGTTTGGTGGTCTACACAATCAAACGCTTTTGAAAGATCACAGAAAATACCAACAGCGTCCTTTTTACTCTCCCAAGCATCAAAGACGTGTTTCAATAGTGCTACCCCAGCGTCAGTAGTACTTCTACCTTTCGTAAAACCAAATTGCTTATTGTGTAATAATTTGTTAAAAAAACCGGCCAAGTGCGAGTCGGGCTCGCACACCGAGGGTTCCGCCGTACAAACGTAGCGGTTTACAATTTATGACGTATTAAATCAAATTACTTACTTGATTCCGTTGCGAGTAGTGGCGAATTTCAAAATATGCGGTATGATTATTTTTTATTTATTTATTTTTCCTATATTTGCATTATAGGTAGGTACCTACCTCAGCGTTTTGAATTTTTGCGTTGATTTAGAATTTCTCACAGTTTAGAGGCAATTAGATTTAAGAAGTGTTTGATATGAATTTCAACTTTAATATCTCTACGCGTTCATGTGAAAAAGGGTAGGTAGTAAGTTTATAATTATTAAAAAAATATTTTGTCATGTAAGCAAAAATAATATTTTAAATTTTATATAACTTCAAATTTATCATTTTCGCAATTTTTCCTTTATCTGTACTATATAACGTTGCTTCGTGCCGAATTTCAAGATTCTGAGTTCACAGGAAGTACCTTGTAGGTTTTGATTCCCTAGCGTGTGACGGAAATTCGTCTAAGGTGTCGGTATAAACTGCTGTATCTTTTGATCGCGTTAACTTAGAAGTTTGATTTTTTTACTTCTTAAAGGGACAATAGATCTAGGTATTTGGTATAAATTTCAATTTGATACCTTTATTCGTTCGTGAGAAATAAGGTAGTAAGTTTCATTTTATTAAAATATTTTTATTATATTATATAACTAAAAAAATGAAATTTTCGCAATTTTTCCTATATTTTCATTATATGACAATGCTTTATGCCAAATTTCAAGATTCTGAGTTTACGGGAAGTATCCTGTAGGTTTTGATTCCTTTGCGAGTGTCGAAAATTTGTTGAAAATATCGACATAATCGGCTGTATCTTTTGATTGGCTTGGCTTAGAAGTTTGATATTTTCACAGCTTAAAGGGACAATAGACCTGAGTATTTCATGTGAATTTCAGCTTGATACGTTCACGCGTTCTTGAGATAAAGGGTCTTGACAGACGGACGGACGGACAACAAAGTGATCCTATAAGGGTTCCGTTTTTTCCTTATGAGGTACGGAACCCTAATGAAGTGAGATAGAAGTTGGTGGAAAATAATTTTCTCAAAAATTTTGCTAAGTACTGGTAGAATAGAAATCGGTCGAAAATTAGAGGGGTCACATTTGTCACCAGCCTTGAACAATGGAATTATTTTACTTAACTTCATTAAGCTAGGAAAGCAACCTTGATCAATACATGTATTAAAAATGAATGCAATGTGAGGAGCTATGGTGTCAATAATTGTTCCAATTATACTGACGGAGATTCCCCAAAGGTCCTCAGTTTTTTTCATATTTAATTCTCTAAAGGTTTTAATTATTGTATTACAATCTATATGCCTGAACTGGAGCAGACACTGGCACTCGGTGACATTAGATTTTAAAAGAGACTCTGCAAGAACTGGTGATGAATTTAGTTCTTTAGTTGTTTCAGACGCAATATTGGAGAAGAATGTCTCAAATGTGGTTGCAACTTTTGTATCGGAATTTATAATTTCGTTTCCGATTTTCAGTGTAAATCAAATAAATAAATACAATAAAATATCACTTTGTGAAGGTAGATTCTTCAATCTTGTTTAACCATCAATAGAACTTCAAATCATGTTTTAAAAAATCTTGAAAAAAAAAAGACGTTTTAATCACGAAAAAGTATTGTTAATAAAGATACGTAAAAAGTCTTTAGAATTTTAAAATAGGAGCTAATATTTCTTACTTAACTCGGGAAATACTGCAGGGATTTAGATTCTAAGATAGATAAACAAGATTTTCTTAGGAGTTAAAGAAGATATATAGTTTTGAACTACGTTTCAATTTAGGGTAGGTAACTAATAAATAATTATTCATTAAACATTTTATTTTGACTTTAAGTTTGATTATACACTTAAAAAAATAATTCTTCTTCTTCCTCGGTCCCTCACTGATGAGGATTGCGACCACAGATAGTGTTCCTCCACAGACTGCGGTCATAAGTTGTGTGGACCACACGATGCAATTTTAAAAAAAATAATGGAACTGCAGAAAAATACACCTCCAAAAGAACAATTAATCAAGACTATTGTTATAACAGATTAAGAACATGAATACGAGCTAAAATAGACTAAAAAGGTCAAAGATTAACCACATTCGAGTCCCGAATTAACTACGTGCAAAACAACATGGCGCGCACAAATTTGGCTAGGATGCAACAAATCTCCTTTTTACAGTGCGGTCGCTCGGCCGGTAGGACGCAGTGTACGGAGGGATGCAGAAGTCCCATGGGTTTTGTTGATCAAACTGGTCAAATTAGGCTGGGATGCAACAAATCTCCTTTTTACAGCGCGGTCGCTCGGCCGGTAGGATGACTGCATCCTACCGGTACGAAGGGATGCAGAAGTTCCATTGGCATTAAAATTTGTTGATCAAAATGGTCTATAAAGATGGCCAAAAATACCTGAAATCGCCGGAAACTTCTAATAAGCATAATTATGTAATCGTACTTCGAAAAAAATTAAGTGGTGCATCAATGAAAAATGTTGCAATGATAAGAATGATGGTAACATTTCCTTACGTTTTTGGCGTCTTTATGAGAATGGGTTAGCTTAACTTTTTAACTTCATATCGAAATGCGAAAACCGTGAAACATGAACCGATAAACATAGTGGCATTTCTTAACCTAAGTCTATAGTGAACGCGTGGTTGCTTAGCGGCCGTAAAGCCTATATATCGTGGGTCATTAGTAGCCTCTCCCAAGTTTTATGAGGTTTCTTTTTTAACAAATTCGGAAATAAAGGCGAGAAGAAATGGTCCCAGGGACATTTGGGAAGATAAATGTTAATTTAATAATTGCGGTCTCAAGACCATATTTTATTCCTGGGAAAATAATGTTTATTTTATTCTGTGTCCATTAATGGACCCGGGAAAGCCATTTGTTAAAGAAATATACTAATGGCCAGGTACTTATACTCGTAGATGCTAGATCGGTTTGTGTGCACAACAAGGATTATTATAAAAAATGGGGCTGATTTGATTTTGATCCCACCGCAAAGATTTGGTGAAAAGGAAAGTCAAATAACTATTTAGATGAGACTAACACGATATGATACAATATTTGAATTCCAATAGTGTGATATCACAAAGGTATCGTACGGAAGCGGTGGGCGACAAATGTACTCGTATGAAATATTTTTGTCACTTTCGATTGTATTCTGTTTTGTCGCTGTCGGAATCAAGCTTTTTGCCAGCCAAAATACAAATACAGGAACATTATTTCAATACATTAAAGATCATTATTTTGTATTCGGTTGCTACTGCCAAATAAAATTTAAATCAAATTCGTTTCGTGGACTGCAGCCCAAGAACCCTCGTTGTCAATGAATACCTTGTAAATTCAACCTTCCGAAAACCTAATTAACTAACAGTAACAAGAATTAGCACATAATACGCACATAAATCAGACCCAACACCCCACTTACGAATTAGGACATCCATTATTCCAGATTTATCGTTCCAAAAAAGGATTAACAAAAATATCACTTCGCGTACTCATTTCCCCATAAAATTTGTGAGAGCGTGAAAAATACCCCGAGTGGGGCAAAAAAGGGCGATTGTGGGCAACAAGGGGGAATGTCGTAACTCAAGAGAGCTAGCAATGTATCATGTAGATAATGCTGTTATGATTAAACACAGCATTGGAACACACTGGTTTATCAAAAAATTCATATGGTACGAGCATTTGTTTCGTGCAGTTATGGGAAAGAGAAAAGTAATAAATAAAGGGTGTGAAATATGTTTGTCCTGACAACAATCAAAAGGGAAATAGGCAATGAACATTATTTATGTAACAATACTACATCCAATACAATTTCATTTTCATTATGAACACCTCCGTAGTCTGGTATTTATAGAGTTGGACTCACTTATTTAAAAGATAAAAAATTTTGGGATGCTTAACTACCTAGGCTCGCATAAATATTTATAACTATGTATATTTGAAAGTCTGTAAACCCTTGAAAAAGAGGCTGACAATAGTGACTAAGTTTCTTGCGCTGTTTTTTCTCAGCACTAGCCCATTTATTGTCCTGAAGCAGTGGTAAGGTTAATACTAGGACGTGTAAAAGTGCTTTTTAAAAGGCTACTTGCATAAATTAACGAGTTTTATTAATTTTTTTTACTGAACTTTGTGATTCAAAAGAAAAAATAAGACTTTTATAATTTTCTCTGGTTTGGATAGTAGGCCTGGTCACAATCAACCTGTCAACCAACAATGTCTGAAAATAAATAATTCTAACTCTGTATTTCGTAGTAACACGCACGTCCTGACGGCCTGACGACGACGGTCTGATTTATCTGAAAGCCCGAAAATTACACAATCTACAGGGTGGAAACGTTAAGTGATCTCACTCGATTATTTCTAAACTATACAAGATATTGAAAAACTGGTTACTGATCCTGAAAGTGCTTCATGAGCTCTTTCAAACGGTACCAATAATAGGTTACAGAATAAACTGGATCTATCTAAAAATTTAATGTTTCCAGCTTCCATACTAAATGTATGCCAGACACACAATATTAGAAGTGTAATTTTTTTCATTGAATAATAAACTCGTAAATTGTATTCTTATTTAAAATTATTCATGGAAAACATTGGTTTTAGGCTTTACTTGCTATAATATTGTGAAGACATGAGTGTCTTGACTGTATGGAAGAAGGAAACATTGAATTTTTTGATAGATCCAGTTTATTCTGTAACCTATTATTATTGATACCATTGGATAGAACTTGTGAAGCACTTTTAGAATCAGTAATTAGTTTTACGGTATCATTTGTAGTTTTTAAAATAATGTGACTTTACCAAATGTATGGAAGCTGGAAACATTGATTTTCTGATAGATCCAGTTTATTCTGTAACCTATTATTAATACCGTTTGATGGAGCTCATGAAGCACTTTCAGGATCAGTAACTAGTTTTTTGATATCTTATATCGTTTAGAAATAATCGAGTGAGATCACTTATCGTTTCCACCCTGTATACTTATAATAAATCTGTAGAGAGGTCAATTCTGTACATTAAATATATTTTCAAAATAACTATCAGGGGGTGATTAGTTATCGATACTGATGCCAAAAATGCAATCAGTAAAATTTTTGTCTGTCTGTCTGTCTGTCTGTCTGTATGTTCCTTATAGAAACAAAAACTACTCGACGGATTTTAACGAAACTTGGTACAATTATTCTTCATAATCCTGGGCAGGTTATAGGATACTTAGGAATTCCCACGGGAATGGGAATTAGCGGGAAAATCGTTTTGTATGAAAAATCTGAACCGCTTAAGTTAGACGCTTGAAATTCGGCATGCAGGTACCTTAGTAAACTTAAAGCTTAGTTACAACAGGATATTGCAAAATTCCCACGGGAACGGGAGTTAGCGGGAAAAAACATTTGTATGAAAAATCTAAACCGCTTAAGTTAGACGCTTGAAATTTGGCATGCAGGTACCTTAGTAAACTTGAAGCTTAGTTACAACAGGATATTGCAAAATTCCCACGGGAACGGGAGTTAGCGGAAAAAAACATTTGTATGAAAAATCTAAACCGCGTAAGATAGGTGAAGGGGGTAAAACGGGATCCGAAGTCGCGGGCGGCCGCTAGTTATCGAATAAATGCTTGTCCAACTTCTACTTCTAGGTACATAGTAGGTACCTACTAAGTTTTATTTAACGTTTCAATACCTCATACTTTTAAAACAAAATTAATGTTAAACATAATAACTGATTTAACCTATTTCAATACTCAATACTCAATACTCAATAGTTTATTGCTTCCATAATGTTTACAAAAGGTGTTATTGGTAAGGTAAGATACAATTATGGACCCTGTCGGGCACTGCATTTTTTTAAAATGAAATGTATCTACAATGGAGAAAATAGCTTCCATCCAATTTCTGGTCGCACGACGTTTGTCACAATAATCAAGCATAGCTGCCAGCCTATTCCCGTTCTAATTCCATTTTTGCAGAGCAATCTGTGACTACCGATCTGTCCTGAATGATATACGGCCCGCAGTAACGTATGGAGTACTAGTTCCATAAAATACTAGTGACAAACTGTGTTAGAATGAATTGTGGGCGGCACGTGGCCTGATAGTCGCAGATATTGCTGTCACGGCACGTGCTGGTTGGTTGGAGAACATTTTTTTATTAAGTTATGGAGTCGAAATAAAGCTCTTGGTATTGGAGCAGAAGATATTAAAATAAAAGCGGATAACTGGTTACTTCGTCGAATGTTAGGAGTTTTTTTTTGTTCTAATTCAGATTATGATTGTTATCGAATTAAAGTAATTAAATATTTATATTATTGTGAATGTTTATTTCTATATGTTATAAGTAAAGAATCTCACATAGACCTTATTTACGATTCATAAGAAAGATTGTACAAACAGAGTAAAATTTCAAACATTTTTCTAGTCTTATAAGAAATGTATTGTAGATAGAGCTAAAAAATATACATTGAGAGCTTTACGTTTTCTGGAAATCATTGCTCATAATAATAAGCAAAGCTATTCCATTCGCAGAATTTGAGTAACTGGAACGAAAGATAAAAGTCAAGAATTAATTTTATTCGATACTGATATCAATTGAGTTTTCTATAAGTTATTTGAGACAGCCTTTACTTTTTGACATAACAATAGTAAGTGGGTAATTTGAATATGTTTTTCTGTAGGATCTTTAATAAAATGACAAAAAGCAGCTCGTTTTCGCTAGTCAAGGCGTGACAAGAAAAACAAATAATATTTCTTGTGAAAACACGAGTAAATTTTCAGCTGAAAATTCAGATGTACAAACTACAATGTAACTGAGCGAGTTGCCGAGTTAAACGTATTACTAAAATGTTGCGTAATATCTAACATTCGGCGCAGAGGGCAAAAACTACGAAGACTTTGTTTTAAAATAAGATGTAATGTAAAAGGAATACCTAACGTACAGCACAGTTAATGCTTTTTTGTCTCACATTAAAATTAAATAAATAACAAGCTTTTGACCGTAGCTTCGCCATTCTTTGCATTGTTGTAATTTGGGTAAATTATCAGTAGGTATGGTTGTAAATTATAGCCTCATGTTATTATTTTGATGTATAGAAATCGAACTTTCTTTATTGAAATATAAATAAAATATCTTTATTGACGTAAATACACTGTACAATTTTATATTAAGACCCTGGCTCCTAAACTAATGTAATTCAGGAGACTGTAAAGTTTCATCAAAACTCTTTCAATTCGTATAAGATTAACAAACATCCGTCGCATTTATAATATTAGTAGGTACATAATCGTATTTTAACAAATTACTGGCTCTATGTTTACTTCATATATTTTATCAGATTTCTGATAGTGAAATTGGCCCTAAGATGCTTCTCATAGTTTTTAATTTGATTTCAGTTTATACAGAAAAATACTCTGAAAATACTCGTCATGTTTCTGACGCGAAAGTTTCATAAAATTTCAAATAAAAGTATAATAAGAGCCCGCAATATCTTTTTAATGACTTGTACTGCGAACGTGTAGGGATTTTTAATATTGTTTTAGTATTTAATTTTTTTCTTGAATTATAGCTGAGTCCGTAGGTTCGTACCCCAGTGGCAGCAAATGTTAATATAACGAGCATGAGAATTGATACCTGGAATCATGGAGGTTTTGTTGTTTTTAGTCCATTTATATTATGTGGGTAACAGTTAATTTAGTATTCATGTATTTTAGAAGAATCACAAAAACTAAAGCTTTCGTTACCTTTGTTATCGTTTCCAGTTCAAGATCACATATAAAGATTAACTGATAATCGATGTATAAGTCCACAAATGGAAAACACTTTAGTTACATCGTTCGTTTCAGCCGAAAGACGACGTAGTTACATACCTGAGGCGCTTTTCTTATGGCGACGCGACGGCATTATATGAATAGCCCGTTTACAATCGATTTGTTATGGTACACCGATTGACATTTCCATAGTTAACCGATTCCCCAAACCAAATAAATTACAGTATTAACAGTATGACTTAGGTTTTCACCTTTAACCTATGATGCTAAACTCCTATACACGCGTGTAGTTCGGTGTTCTGACGCACGTATACACAAACGATGCTTGCTACTGAAGTAGCAAATCAAACTCACAGCGTTGAATTGAGCTCTGTGATTGGTTCGTGTGTCACCCTGTGTGTCCACGGGCACTGTGAGACCTCATAGTAATGTTTGTGAATACGGGCGTTTGATACATAACCGTGTAGAAGAGGCCTAACCTGTCAATATCGGTCGCCGAACGTCACCGACCCCAGACAAGGGTCAGGCCTGAGACCTCACGTTTAAACAATTTGCTACGAAATCAACTATTCATGCGACATCATCCCTTTTTACAACGAAAAATGTAGCGATCTTCGTTTTTAAGGGAACGGCCGATTGCAAGATTAATGCGGGTGGTTGAATTTTAAGCAGATTTCGTCAGTGATCGGCTAATAGAATTAATATTTCATGTAAAACAAACTCGTGGCATAGTTGTAGAACTAAATCAGCAGGCTTCAGAGTTTTAAATTTCTAGATCATAAAGTTGTTCTTAGTTATTGAAATGATACTTGTTACCTAATGAAATGTAATTACTAATACATAATAGTTATTCCATTGTTATTTAACGATGGGATATCCGACTTGAAACACCGGATTTTAAACGCAAAGCCTTTCCTGTGTTTACTTTTAATGTTTTGTGTTGGATTATTATTTAAAACAGGAAAATTTCCTCTACAGCACCAACCGTGTAATGCACTTTTCCTTCCAAAAAAGAGGTAACTATTTTACCTTTGTTTTGTTTAACCTTTTTACCAAATGTTGCACCGTGCTAGGTCACATACTTTGAACCAACAGTTCACCTAAATCTAATCTCTTTATTTTTACACTGAGCACCTACATACATTCCACTCGCTACTCTCGTATTCTCAATTCTCCTCGCCGATACTGTGTCTACTCAACCGTGAAGTAAAGGAAACTATTATTAATCATTGTAGGTATATCTTGAATCTTCAGGAAGGATATCGAAAGCGACCAGAATCGAGAAGTAGTAGCCGTTTTTACAGGCATTATTGAACAGTTGATTTTGCTCTGAACACGTAAATAAGTAGGTACGTACATACATACTTAAAATGGAATTGTTCTAATAATCGTTCTCTCAAATAAATAAAAACCTATATCACTGAAACTCCTATATTATTTTATTGGAGCTGCAACAATGTATTACTTTGTACAATGTACTGCTTTGTTCTATACGTCTGACTGTTATGTTATCGCTCTGTTTTGTGCACAATTTACGCATGGCTTTTGAATAAAAGGCGATTCATGGCAAAGATTAGCGCGGCGTAATTCAATCCAGCGAATGTAATACAACCCTCACGACGTGCTGTCATGTACCGTACGAGGGTCGGCCCGAATCACGCGGTATCGACACGAGCCACCTCAAACAATCCTGCGATTTTGCAAAATAATACGAGCGAGGTGCTTAGTGCTATAAAGACGCTGAGAACTTTATAAATAATCAAATTATTTAAGTTTTAAAAATGTCAACTTTATTGTTTTATGCGCCAAAGCGAAAATTAAAAGTTCGAGGTATTCCTCGAAGCGCACCGATTTTAAAGCGCTCCCAATGATGCATACTCAAAATATTTCTCGAAGCGTATGTTATGTTGCCTTGGTACTATATATTCTACTTCGGGGAAAGGTTTAGGTGCGCCTCAAAATAGGTAGGTACTATACCACAAAATATCATGAAGTTCTGCCACCAAAATAATGCCTCTACAATCGGAAATTTTGATTCTATCTTCTTCGCATATTATAATGTGAAAGTAATAATAAAACTGCATATTTTTTCAGACTAATGTTTACGTTTGAGTCGGGTAAG
Organism: Ostrinia nubilalis; assembly: GCF_963855985.1. NCBI lineage: Eukaryota > Metazoa > Arthropoda > Insecta > Lepidoptera > Crambidae > Ostrinia > Ostrinia nubilalis. The sequence goes on from NC_087108.1 coordinate 13,494,241, forward strand.
ACAATATTATTGGGTCAAGCGGCCGCGGTTGGCAAATTCCGAGGGTAAAATTGCACTCCCACAATCATGGGTTACCACAAGGGTGAATTGAATTAGGCTGCGACAAGTTAAGTGTTGTATAGTTTTTATTTTAAGACGATATTGTGCTATGTAAATATTTTTTTATTTCTTTCATAATTAGGCAATGCGTCAAGAAACAATCAACAATTACAATTCTCAATTTTCCTAACCTCAGCGCAGCTAGCCCACTATTTAGGATCATGGTAGTCATGTTCCTACAAAGCGAGACATTTTTCACAAAGTAAGCGAGAGAATATGTAAGCGAGGAATATGTGCGAGGATGTGTGAGGAGAGTTTGCTACAACAATTGTACGAAGTGGTGAAGCGAGCCAAAGCACACAATGAAATGAAAAGACAATTGTTTAACACTGGTCAATCGGACGTTTACGTTTCTTGAAAGCACTCAACTGCTTCTCTTAGTTCTACTCGTAGCTAAAAATGCATATTCCATCCAATAAATATGTTCGTTTCAGCCAAATGACGTCAACTGCTAGACAAAGGCCTCCGAAACGACCGGTCTTAAACGCTGCCCGCATCCAGGTACTTCTCGCGACTTTCACCAGATCGTCAGTCCACCTAGCCTGTCCACACTGCCTTCCGGCTCGTGATCACTATATGAGAACTTTTCTGCCCCATCAGCAGTACTTCAAATATTTAACATCTTTATCTCAGACATTCGACTAATATAACTCTTATATCGAGTATTACCTAGACTGCATCTCACTTAACACCAGGTGCGATTGCGGTCAAATACCTGCCTTGTCTAGCATAAAAAAAAAAAAAAAAAAAAAAAAAAAAAAAAAATTACCCTTTAATAAAATTGAATAAGAATCAATATTAGATGCCAGTAGGGCATCTGTGTCGGTTGTTCTTAGAAATGTTCGATAAAATGTTTTATCTAGAAAAAAATAATAATATTAAAATGTAGCTAACATAGTAGGTAATAACTTTGATTTGTTGAAATATATTCCTGTTTGCAATGGTGCCTTAATTTTTGTTGATGTTTAGGTAGGTATTCTACGTATATTAAATTTTAGCTCAAGATAGTGCTTAACTTATTGAAAAGTAGGAAAATGGGGCAAATTTTCCTTCCGATGGCACGTGACTGAAAAACATATCAATGGTTAGCGTGGCTTTTTGGAAACGAGAAATCGATATATTGTTATATTACATTGGTGCATATTACAACAAAAAATCGAATATTTCCATCACTAGTCGCTATGGGAAAAATTCATAACAGAAATGTATGATACAAACGCAGATATTTGGTAAATATTCGGAATGAAATATGCTAAAGGCTCCTTTATTTGCCCACTGGACGTTACATGGGCGATATTTAAATTGGTAATATCGGGTATGTGGGTCGACGTCGGCCATTATTGGACATACGGCCCCAAACTTTCCTTGTCAAAGTCGTTTTTATGGAAGAGTATACTGCTGAGCTTAACTGAAATTATTGCAGCAGCTATAAAGTTTATGTTTTCAGACGATTTTTCCTGAAAATATTAATCTTTCTTAGGTTTTATATGTGATAATATAAAAAGTCATGTACCTATATTTTTTTTTTATTGCCGTTTTTATCATCAAGCACAATATTCGCAATACTTAAGTACCTAATTTGAATCTAGGTCGATTTTCAACCCGTTTTAATATATATAATTATGCGTTTTAGGGTTCAATTTCTGCATCTTGTAATATCACTTGGAAGTCTTCCATGGCATCAGCAATATTTAGTAGGTATGGTTAAGACCTCGTTCATGGAGAATCAGATCAAGCATACATTAAACTTTAAGCCCAAATCGATACGTTCCGTGCCAAAGATAGATTAACCCATATTGTCGATCTATTTGGATTAATTCAATAACTATACCTACCTAGTCTGTCTACTATTCTGACTGACTTATAAGCTTAGAACTTGACCTTCAATGGTTGCGTTTTTATCCTGGCTACACAGGAGTTGCAGCGGTGGGAACGAGAAAACTCATAAAATCTCATAAAACTCATTTATTTATGCAAGTAGCCTTTAAAAAATCACTTTTACACGTCCCACTATTAACTCTACCACTGCTTTAGGACAATAAATGGGCCAGTGCTGAGAAGAAGCAGCGCAAGAAACTCAGTCACTGGAGAATAGAGAGAGATGTGGGAATAGTCCTACGGGACTATTCCCATTACAATAACCATTACGATAACCATAGCATTGTAAAGTTACATCAAAATCCATCATGCATGAAGCAGTAACAAACAATCATTCTCAAAAACGTAAATATTTAAGTAATAAATAAAGCACGAAACGTACCTATTTTGTAACTAGGCGTGGCTCGTTATTAACTATACTAAACAACCTGTTCTCCTGATTGTGCACATTAATAAGTATACCAAAACACGTAGTTCCTGACTGTTATTGGCCCAAGTTAACAAACTTCCTCATTGGTCTTACAGTTTCCTAGTTCATAACGTAATCAGTCAAGTCGTTAGAGTGAAAGTGGGCAGGAAACTACATCTTCTAACTTGTTTTCATAAAACAATGTAGTTTATTTATCTAAATATGTATTTCACGAATCTTTCAAAAGGCAACGTAAGAATTACAGTTATTAATATTGTTTTTTTTTTCAACAATAAGCTTTAGTACTGAAGTTGGCAGCAACAGCACACCACATTTTTGTGCAAAATGATACAAACGAATACCGTACTTTAAGACTAAACTTAAGTTGTGGCTGTCTAAATGTATGGAAGCTGGATACATTGAATTTTCGGATAGATCCAGTTTATTCTGTTATCTATTTTGATACCGTTTGATAGAGCTTGTGAAGCATTTTCAGGATCAGTAACCAGTTTTTCGATATCTTGTATAGTTTAGAAATAATCGAGTGGGATCACTTGTCGTAGTACTTTTCTACCCTGTAGACATTTATACATACGAGTATGTACCTAATGTAACGTTCTTACGAATAGTAAAACAATACAGGTAAAATGTACGACGTTTGGTTCGTGAAAGGGTGACACTGACAATGACACTAGATAAAGCGGCTCATTGTTCTGTTATAAAATCACCTTTAAACGTTCTATTCACTACTAAAGTTCGGTTGCCGAGCACGTAGAATTTCGTCCAATGACCCCAAGCTACCCATCCTTATTACTCGCGCGTAATCATATTTCGACCGGACATTACCTGCAGTGAATAAAGCTGCTTCAAGTACCTACATTTTTCTTTCTGATAAAATTGAACAAAGTTATCAAAAAGTGATTAATCCAATCCAGGTATACCCTCAGGATAATCCAACTTTTCTAGAGACCAAACAATGTATAGACGCAGCAGCTGTTTCCTCCACTAATTGGATGTCACGAACTTACAGAAACAACCGCGAGAGGGCGCCAGTAATTAATTTACGACCTTCTTCCGGTGCCTGCGTCGATTGGCTCGATAAGCTCACAATTAGTCAACTTCCTTGTGTATTTGATTTGCTTTTTTTAGGAAATGTATCGGACGGAAAAGGATGACAAAAGTTTTCGTAAGTTAGGTAGATATACTCTCAGAGCTAAATAGGTTTACACCAAAATAATGTCAGTTTTTTAATATTTATCAAAATTTTCAGATAGAAGAATTTAAAATGAGCTCAAACTTCAGTCTTGATACATCAAAAAAGTCCTTATTTGGAGTGTTCTCCAACCATACCATACCATGTACCATAGGCTCTACGTGTTCGTTATTTTGACACCAAAGTATCAAACGCGACACACGTGTAACATATTATTACAACAAATCGAACGCACAGCGTTGAATAGAGCTCTGTAATTGGTTCGTGTGTTACCCTGTGCTTCCACGCGCAATATGAGACCTCATAGTAATGTTTGTGAATACGGATGTTATTATTTTGTGGACTAATCCTACCACTGTAACTTCTAGAGACACGGTTCCACAACTTGACTGCCAATAAAAGTAGAAGAATATCAGTGGAAGCTAAGTTATCTATACTTATAATAAATCTGTAGAGGTCAATTCGGTACCTACATGAAATATATTTTCAAAATAACTATTAGTGACCGATACTGATGCCAAAAATGCAATTAGTAAAATTTTTGTCTGTCTGTCTGTCTGTCTGTATGTTCCTTATAGAAATAGTATACTTAAGAAATCCCACAGGAACGGGAATTAGCGGGAAAATCCTTTTGTATGAAAAATCTAAACCGCTTAAGTTAAACGCTTGAAATTTGGCGTGCGCCTTAGTAAACTTATAGCTTAGTTACAACAGGATATTGCAAAATTCCCACGGGAACGGGAGTTAGCGTGAAAAAATATTTGTATGAAAAAATCTAAACTGCGTAAGATAAATGAAGGGGGTAAAACGGGATCCACGCGTACGAAGTCGCGGACGGCCGCTAGTTTCCAAATGTAAGTTATCAAAACATTATACCCGCAACGGAATATCTTTAGTATACAATGTGATAAACACCTTAATAACCTAGGTATATTACCGTTCCCAGCACCTAATAAAGTTCGAGATTTGATCCAATGAATATTAAAGTAAATGGTCAACAGAATCAGGCAAGTCTAACGAGGCTTGAACTAATGAAGAAGTCAATTAGCACGTCAATTGATTCAGAGATAATATCTAAACACAAACCCTATTCAAATTCACGTTAAACGGGCCGTTTTGTTCATTTAACTATAGTGTAAGAAGAACAGCAAGTTCATTGCAAACGCACATACAATATTTTTACCGTATGCGCCGCTGAGTTATCGCATTGTAAGTAGAACTAACATTTTACACAGCATTTTGAATAACATTGCCCAAAATTTAACGGTACAATAAAACTTAAGGCTGAGTTTCACCGCCTTATTTTAACCGTGACTATAGCGATAACCGGTGCTTTTTGTATGGAGTTTGATAGACTCTTGGCGTTTGTTAAAGTTAAAGTAAAATGGTGTAACCCAACCTTAGTCTGATTTTAAAATGCGTAACGTAAAACCACAAATTAGGCACTACCCTAAAACTCTATTAAAATATTTTTGCATAAATAAAGTGTGATTCTAAGAGTAAAATGTCAGTCTAACCTTCATAAATTAAGCCTTTCAACTTTTTAGGTAAATTACTTTTAACAATTACTTAACCTAACCCTTAAATTTAATTAGAGAACTAAGCTTATTTGGGTCACCTAATTACGAATTTTAATTTCAGTGACCTGGCTGTTCTCTTCTGATTATAGCTAAACGCCGTCCCAGTCTCCACTCTAATCTATTTAAAGACCTTTAAACATTAAATGGGCGTTCTCAAAGGCGCTTTGATGCAGCGATCGTTTAAGGCTGTATCAGGGCCGTGAAGGTAGGTTTGATGCTACCAGTGTTGTTTTAGGATTTGTTTAATTGTTTTAAAACTAACCCAGGCGGTTTAACTGCTTTAATTTTGGTCAATGTCGATGGGGCAGCAAGGTTCTGGAGTGGAGGCCACGTACCGGAAAACGCAGCGTGGGACGTCCACTCACAAGGTGGACCGATGACCTGATAAAGGTAGCAGGAAGGCGCTGGATGCAAGCCGCTACCAACCGTGCGATGTGGTGCAACGTTGGGCGTTAGGACGATTAAATAAGTAAACTGACTGCGTACTAAGAGCTCATTTATGAAGAGTGTATAGTATAACCTTATATACTATGTAAGGGATGTAAGTGTGTGCATGCGTCGTGACGCGCATACTACAGTGGAAGTCATTGGGGGAGGCCTATGTTCAGCAGTGGACGTCCTGTGGCTGAAATGATGATGATGATGATGATGATGATGATGATGATGATGATGAATTTTAGTCAAAGAAAGTTTTCGGCAAACAATAAATAATAATTATAGATCGATACCGGTCGCAGTGATACTAAGACTTTATTAAACTAGAATAGCGGCTCAACAAAAAAAACACAAAAAAAGAAACAACAAATAACCAAAATCAACGGTTCAAAAGTTTCTAATGATTTCACGAGATTCAAAAATTGTATTAATACTTTTTTGTGCTTCATTTAAGACCCTATGTCGCAGCAAAATTTTACAAGATTTCGAATAATGGTCTTCAAACAAGAGTGATTAATGTGACTGGCTTAAAGGATTCTAATAAAATGAATTAATCATCAATTTCCCGATACTTTTAATTTGCATTAATTTATAATTTGTAATTAGTTTAAAACTTTGAACATTAAGTAGGCCATCCTATCCTACTAAGCTGTTGCTATATTTTGTAAAACTCTAATGCTATCCAATATGCCGTCTGCTTAATTTTGCTGTCCCATAAAAAATACAATACTGTTTCTTTTCAGCACTTGCCACACTTATTATGTTTGTATTAAAGCGCTGGTACCTAGCTCATTGAGCACTACATTTTTATTTTTATTATTTTTAAGTTCATTTAGTGCCTGGTCTAAATTGATAAAAAATATTTCATTTGATTAATGCAATATGCGACTCTATTTATAATTTCATAAAGTTCATTATTCTGTACAACAAACGCTCGGTTACCGGTTACAGTACCCTGTATCGTTGCTAGTTTCATTATTGCAATATGCGACGTTATCCATGTTACATTAACGTTCATTATCCTGTACAGAAATACTCTGTACCTATCAGTACCCTGTGCCGTTGCTAGTGGCGTGGCTAATCGCCGCGGACGTGGACTGGCGGCTCGAAAAATTGCCGGCGACGTTGACGCAGCGACCTCTCTCAGATAACCGGACCCTATAGTCTGGGGTCTACTGAGTGAAACGACGTCGATCTATTCGAAATACTGCCCTTTCCACTCTTGGTATTTAAGGTGTGGAGGGAGAGAGATGAATGTGAGAGCGTTTATGGTTTTGCAGAGTAGACCTCAAGCTCAGAGTCGATATATTGGGTCTGATAACGGCTTTGATTCAGGGATCGAGACTTGGTTGTAGATGCATTGGTTTTGAATCGATTGCTAGCAATTTTATGTTGCAAAAGACAAACCGAACTATACAACATCGCGAAATGGAAATACCTGGGAGCACACCAAATATATGAAATTTTCTGCGTAATTCAGCTTTCGTTTTTATGTTAACATCAGTGCCTTTGAACCTAAAGTAGACATAGCAAATGGAAGCCTACAAATTAAGTAAGTATACACAGAAAGCAATATTCGACAGAATAACCTAATTAGCCAACTCAAACATAATTAAAACTCATACTCGCGATAACTCTGACTTAAGTAAATAAAACATTTAACCAATATCGAAAGGGGAATGAACTATGTATTAAATGTCTTATTTCCCACATAAAATATTAGCGATGTTAATACCTTATTCTTCAAGGATAGGCCTAAAGAAAGTCTTAAGGAAATAATATCTCTAGCGTCCATTTTTTGTAAATAATGACGTAGGTACTAATCATTGGAGAGTAATGAGAACGCTCCGCTCAGCGTCAATTGTCTGGAATCGATCACTTTTTCATCGACTTCTTAGGCTCATTACGGAATATTGCTTTGTTAATATATTTTCCGGCAGTAATTAGCGTTGTAATCAAGAAAGGTTTAGTAACTTCATTTTAAAATACTTCAATACTCAATACTCAATATTTTATTGCATCCATTATGTATTTAAAATTAGAACATTATGGGCCCTTTTTTAAGTCGTTCAAAACTGCGTGGCGTATCAAATAGAAGTATTTGGAAGTACTGTAAGAACAGCCCCTAAATTCGAATCATAGCAGCTAAAACATTATTTGTTTGTATAAAGATGTGTTGTTGGTAAATTTTTATCAATAAATAAATAAAACAGTTCACCTTTTAAACAACTACCTAAACTAAAATATCTACTACCCTCTTCAACTTTGAAATATTTAAAATAGTATATCTAGCTACTAGAGACCATTGCAAAGCTAGACCACGGCAAAAGTCGTCATACAATGAATAAACCGTTACTTTGTTCGCTGTTTTACTGACCAAATAGAATAGTTACAATGTCACACCTAAGTTTGTGGTCGTAAACACTTCTGTCACGGGGAAGCAAATTACGCAACTTGAAAGATAATTATATTTTTTCAGTTAGTGTGACAAAATTACTGTTCTATGGGACCAATCAGAAATCATAATATTGCTGAAATAATGTTATAATACATTTCCCCATTGGTGAAGGTCGCGGGAGGCGCCTGTTGTGGAAATCCTTGGGGGAGGCCTTTGTCCAGCAGTGGACGTCTTTCGGCTGAAACGAACGAACGAACGAACAAACATTTCCCCAAATAGGTTTATACTATAACAAAGATTTGAGGGAGCAAAAATGCAAAATAACGTTCGATTGTAAACCTCATTTTTTAAGTCGGTTAAAATACCTATTTACCTATCTAACTCTGCGTAGACCAACATCACTCTGTCTACCTACACTGTGTTAGTGCCAAAACAAATGTTCGAACAATATTGTCGGGTTTCTTTTGCCTCAAAGTTGCTAGTTCATTCCCCAGCTCGTGCTCAAAGCTGGGACACTTCAAAAGGAATATTTATTTAGTATTCGGAAATGTGGCTAAAGGTCACGACTAAGAGCGAAATGATCAAAGTGCCAGAACTGTAGCAAATGAGCTTCGAAAATTGTGATTATTGTTTTCGTAATTACAAGAGTATTTGTTTTCGCAGTTTCGATGCTGGAATCTCAAAGAGACTAATTACGAATATTATGGAAATAATGGAGATATTTTGTATCGAGCAATTTTCTTGCGAAAATTCCATAAAGTTCCTATCACGTTGCTATTAGAAAGTTGACGTCACGTCATGCTAGGCTTAAGGCGCTTAGCAAGCCGCATGATAATGTGGGTGTTGTATTCAAATTCTACAGTTATTTTTTACTCTGACTAACATTTGTAAAAAATATCTCAGCTTTTTTACTGAAATAATTAAAAATGATTATTTTATTCTAAATAAAGCTTGTAACTATTGTACAAATTAAAAAATAAATATTTAAATGACAAAGTAAAATAAAAAAAATTCTCTGACTAAAATTGATAGACCATATTTGACCACACCAATTATATCAAAAAAACTTAAATAAAATAAAATCAAAACAAATGCAAATAATCTTCATGAAAATGTTTCAGATAACGTCAGTTGCATTTACAATAATTCCACACTTTTTCATTTTGTTAACTGTAAGTTCCGAAGATAAATCCGTATTAAGACGTCGGCCATCTTGACTTAATAACTTGAAAATGTAATAAAGAATTCTTTGGCGACACTACTTAGCACTCTCCCGGTAAAAAGTTGAAGTATCTGTTTACTGCTTAATATTCTGCTATTTTGGTATGGCTTTAGTAGGTATTTTCTGTATTGTTTTAACTTTTTTCATATATTGTAGTTATACTGCATGCTAAATGGTTTTGTTTTGGATTGTATCTTGATATGCTATTTGTGAAAACTATGTAAGGCATTTTTGATCTTAACCGCCTCATCTATTAATAATGCATATATGCTGTTTGTTTTCCATAAAATAAATAAATAAATAAATAAATAAATAAAAAGTTTCCCCAGAAATTGGCCAAGGGACGTTGCAGACGCGCTACTTTTAGCGTTTGAGAAAAGCGATTTTGCTAATACAATGAAGCTTAAAATGTCGTAGAAGAGCGAAGGCGTCAACGCGCGTTTAGTCGTGAAGGTACTTACACAAAATAAGAGTATGTACTTAGGTTTGGGTATTGGATGATTTTGTTACGCCCGATTCCCAAATGGTAATCAAATTGAACATAACTGCAATTTATTATGAGTTTTGTAAACATTTCGCTATCGTTTCGGTCCAATTGAACCATGTTAAACTATGGCTTTGCATGCTAGAGGAAAAATTAAAAGTAGGTACACGAAGTGAAATCAATAATTGACTTATCAACTTTATCACTAGGCATTTGTGGTATGTAGGGATTGATAAGTTCAGAAGCGGAATTTCTATAAATAGCTTCTTAAAGTTCAGCCAAACCAACGCGTCCAGCCTGCGTGCGCGATGGCGATCAGATGCTTTGTATGAATTTATCGACGCGACACATCGACGCGTCCTGTCATTGTCGCGGCGATCTATGCACGCGCAGTGATCGCCAACATCGCGAGCTGCACGCGTTGGTTTGGCCGAGGCTTTAGTCACTAATCATCGATATTAAGTAGTCAGTCTGCATCGCCCTAAGAAATCGGACCTCAATAGGATCAATGGGCAAAGACAAATGGAACCGCATTCGATATTCAAACTTCATGATAAAATACCGGGCGTAAGCGCAGCGGTAAAATCATTGAGTCATTTAACTTCGCACATTTATCAACTTAAGCAGTTTTTACTAAGCCCCTTTGCTTTTTAAAGAAGATGAATAAGGCTTTAAGCTATTAAAATTCTACAAGATCCACTAATTTTGTTAGGTTACGCAATGATTCTACTGGTAAAATACTATAAACCTTATTTATTGTGCCAAACAGAATTTGAGCTGTTGAAACCTACTAACAAGATTCTTTGTATAACACTCGTGACTCATCACCTACGGTAGCTAAGCATACCTTAGTAATTTTAACTTAATATTCCCTCCCTGTGTATAAAGTTGTTTCTTCACGCAGCATAGTAACAACAATTATATTAAGTACAATAATTTATTATTTCAAGTTAAATTATTTACTTCGTAAACGTCTTTAGCGTTTCGTTTCTGCATGAGTAAGTACCTATCTTTATAAAACAATTATGATCTCAATTTAACGTGTACACTGTACGTACATTATTATATTATTAATACTTAAAACATGTTAGTGTCCCCGCAGACTACAAAATTTCTTCATAGCTATTGTCAGTATAAAAACATAGAAAGTATGTACGCCGATTTGGTATCAACCGATTCCTCATATAAATTGCAAGGCGTCCGATATAAAGAGTAAGTTGTCTGCGGGGACTCACAGTTAAATACAAAAATCCTACCTTAACCACGAACTGCCGGAACCAGGAACTCCCAGGAACATCAGGTCACTTCACACTCACATCGTTCACTTCACTTCAATAAATTGTCACTTTACAAAATGCATAAATTAATGACACAAAAGTACACCCTATTGCTACGGCATAGCCGCGCGGCACGGCTGCGCGGGCGCCGATCGACTGCGGCCGGTGCGGCGCGGGCGACGAGGAGCGAGCGACTGGACTGCGGCCTGTGGCGCCATGGTGGTGGTGTGATCGGGCCGGCTCGCGCGCGGTATAGCTGCATCTACCCTCCACTGGGAAATAAGAATTATAGACTGTATTCAATTAATTTTACTGCTTGCTAAAATGAGTTAGTTTTAATGTTGTATGCAATATACTATTGTGCTATTATGCAGCGATTTGATATTTTTTTCTAGCTGTGTCTAAAAATGCATCAGCGTTAGTTAAAGCATAAGTAGTTCGGTTTAAATTCTTTGTTGTTATATGAGAGGGTTCGAAGTTACAATTTTTCTAACAATTTAAATAAATAGTTTTGTAGCTAAGTAATAAAATTAAATTATTAAATTTCTTTAACAAATGACGAAACAGACCGATTATTATGTAGTTTTATGAAGATTTTCCGTCGGATTTTCAACAATTGAACGAAATCTAAAGAAAAGCTATTTATTTTGCTAATAACTTATTAGTTCTTAGCAAAGAAAAAAAGAATTCTTCCGTATTTTAATCCGAAATTACCATAATAAAGAAAATGTCCTTCAATTACAGAGTGAATAATTAATTTATTAATTACTTTTGCTTTGCTATTTAAATGTCATAGTAAGTATGACATTTACATAGTAAATCAAAATCATGCCTAAAAGTATTAGCTACTTGTAGGTGACTTCATTATTTTACTTTTAACCTTTAAATTGAAATAACAGAATAACGACGAAAAATAAGCCAAAAGTAGATAGCTAAATGTGTCAAAACATGTGCTTATAATAAACACTGTTCTAAAGTTCGCCGAAATATTTTGTTCTAGTATTAGTACAGTGGGTCTTGGCCCGAAATCTAGAACCCATAGTACAAGATTACTCGTATTTGCTTAGTTTGGGACTAGAGGCGCAGTGTAAAATGTCCAATTTAAATCGCTAATTTAAGATTAGGGTTTTCACTGCAAAGTAATTTTGTTCTAGTATTAGTACGTGCGACCCAGGAGGGTTATGTTACGCCGCATACGATAAAAGAAGAATGTAAATATTCTCGTAATTAACAGGGTTCCGTTAATTAAAATAAAACAAGGAGACCCTGAGGGAGCTCGTGCGACGCTGCGGTGTGTCTAAGCCTGCCTTTGAGGAAGACCGTCGACACAGACGTCCTGTGGACATGGTTGCTCTTTTCTTAGAAAATTATCAATCCAATTCTTACTTTACCAATATTCTAATTGAGAAAGTAACTCTGTCTGTCTTTCTGCTTGTTAGCTTTTAATGCTTAAACCACTGTACATATGTGGAGGATATTTTGGTATAAAAAGAGTTTTAGATCCAAAAGGAAAAACATGGGGTAGTTTTTATCCCGATTTTTGAAAGAGAAACAAGGGCGAGACAAAATCTTTCTGAGAAAGCCCGAAATTCACGCGGGCGAAGTTGTGGGAAAAAGCTAATCTACTTTTTACGTAAATTTTTACTACAAATATGTATTAGACATTTTCACACAATGATTGAGAGACTGTTACCTAGGATATTTTTTCGATGAAACTCGCCAAACTGTTCAATAAAGCTTGCATAGACAGCGTTATGTGTGATTGTGACTATCAGATAGCGATTTAAAGACAATAGTATCGTAGGGAACCAATAGAAGCTTCTATAACACAAACCTAAACACACCGACCATAAATACGCGATTAGGAACGAGCCATAAACTAGATTGCAGTAGCTTGTAGTCGACAAACAGGCGCATCTGCGGACTGCAGCTAGCGGTTGCATTTTGGTACAAAACCAAGGTTTACGTCGACAAAATCCTATTTTCCTTCTTAATAGAATATAATATTGACGTCTAAGTTTTGTTACTTTAAAGATACAAAACCATGATTTAAGTAGACTAAGCCAGGGAAAGATCAAGGAAACTTTTAAATAAATTAAATCAATTCAAATCAATAACGTACTACGTGCGAATGTTACTATTATGGGCTGGACGCACTACATGAATCAGAAATCAGAATCAGAATCAGAAATATTTATTTGCTTTTACATGGTTTTACAAGATATTATTATTACAATTGGCATGTCCACATGTTGACTTAATTAGTCATGCAAATATTGAAAAAAAAATGTAAGTACAAAAGAACAATGATAAATTACAGCATTTGAATGTCAGGATTATTATTACAATGGATTATATTAACATGCTTTACAATAAATAATTCTAGTCGAGAAAATTAAATAGTCTGTTAATCATAATAATTTGTCGTCAAAGTATTCTTGTACTGAGTAATAGCATTTATTCAAAAGCCAGATATGCAACTTTTTTTTAAACAACTCTAGCGGCAACAGTTTAAAAAATGTTATTAAGTATTTGGGCTGGAATTTATCAGTTTTTTTGCATTTCTCCAAGTTTCTACCCGCAGTAATGTAGGTAGGCCAATATTTCATTTGCATTTTATTGCTTTTTATTAGTTGGTCACAAGACTCATGAATGAAGCAACCCGAAGATTATTGGAAGATCTTTCTTATAAAATATTTCAAAACGGTAACTTTAGCTATTTACGAGCACAAAAGCAAACATATTTTCTAAGATCACGTTAACAGGAAAGAATTGAAAATTGTTTTGTATTTTTCTAGATGTAGATTCTACAGTACCTACAATAACCAGGTTTCTAATTGGAAGGTCCAAGAAAATTGTTTAGTTTATTAGATAAACCTTGAACTAACAAACTATAACAAAAACCTATTTAAAGGCTACCTCATTAAAGTTCGTTACTGAGGTAATAAAATTTAAAACCTACCGCGCCATTGCCTGCCTCGAAATAAAACTACTCGTACCTACACTGTAAGTCACTTTACTTGAGAAAACTTTTCCTGTTGAACATAATGGTTTAAATGTTAATTGCTAGCTTGGGGGTTTACTGATTCATTATTATTTTCATAACTTAACTGAAAAACTCATTTACCTACACATTAGCATAATATTAAGGCACAAGATTCCAATTTTAGTTAAGTCTGCGAATTTACTCCCATATTTCTTGCATAGCCCTTGCATAATTAAGTGGGTTCATTTATGCCTACGTTAACCCTTGACGTGCTGGAGGGCCTGTTACACCCGCTTCATTAAAAAATATGAAAATATTTCTTTGCTTGGCTTGGTGTGGCCCGTGGAAAATTAGTTTCTAACAAAATTGACGGTACTTTGTTGTTAAACTTAAAGTGAACAAGAAGTTTGTTTAGAAGTAGAAAACTATACTGTGTAATAAATAATACAATAGATAGGAGGTAGGTACATAGTCGCATGCATTTTTCTATCTGAAAAAAATCTCTAATTATACTTCATAATTTTTATCATAGACTTGGGTAGAAACTCAGTTTTGTTTTGCATAAAAAAGGTTACCAAATGATAATGTATGTAAAATAGGACTTTTACAAAAAATAAAAGCCCACAGCATGCGAAGGGTTAAACTTGAGCCTCGCTAAAATGCTAACAAGAGTGCTGCATAAATGCAAAATGGTGGTTACTTGCAAATTGCAATAGCTTAGTAGCCTATTACGGGCATATTTATAACTAAACCTTTTGAGGGAAACTAACTAGTTATTTCCGCGGTTATATTTTCAAAAGGTTCACTCGGTGAATATTTAATTAACATTAACAATGCCTTTTATGTTTGGTAAATATTAGCTAGAAGATAATATACAAAATTAAATAAATATAACCGCTTTAGCCAACAAAGATATTTAATACAACAAAAATAACTTAAAAAGATTTTTGTCATGGAAAAATTAGGAGAAAACTTAATTTATCCTTGTGTTTATTTTTCCTCACCTTAACATTTCTTTTAACTTCGCGTTTCCAAATAAGTAATTATAATTTTAATTGCGTCATTATGACGCTTTGGCTTTGATGTGCCAGCTGTCAGTTATTCTTTGATATGGAAATGTGGGTAGTTCAAAAGCGGCTCACGTCAGCTCGTGTCAAAGCTTAATAAATGTGGGTCAGACCTTAAGCGGTACCTTGGCATGTGGTCTTGGAAAATTAAGACGTACAATACAATATTATACTCGTACTAACCTGACGGGCTGGATGACGTAGTAGCGTGGGCAGGCCTCCTACTAGGTGGGCCGACGATCTGGTAAAGGTCGTGGGAAAAGCCTGGATGCGGGCGGCGCAGGACCGTTCATTGTGGAAATCTTGGGGGAGGCCTTTGTCCAGCAGTGGACGTCATCTGGCTGACGTGATCGACTGTGTCCCCAGATCAGAACTATGTCACTATCAAGTATCATGGGCTCCTTAGCCCTCATAACAAACAAGCAGGAAGACAGAGTTCCTTCAGAGGTGTAGATTATGCAAATTCATTCATAAAAAGATTCCATTGGCTCTTACGTAGGCTTAAGAATATTAATATCCTATCCAGAAACTGCTTTCCACTTAGCGCTATAATCGTGGTCTGCTTAGGTCGGTTATCCACTTAAGCTTTAGACCACAGACAAAGATTTTTATTAGAACTAGACTGTTTAGAATTAGAAAATAAATTCGATACTATACGGAATTGCGGATGTTATATTTTATACCTAAAATAATGTAAAATTACGATTACATAATGCGAGTATTTTCGTTTTATCATCCGTCACCTTAAACGAGATGAGTGTTTGTCGATTAGAAATAGACAATTGCAATCATACTGCTAATATTAAGAAGCTCAAAATCTACAGGACCAATTTAAAAAAAAAATAACACTATTAGAATGCCACATAATTTCTGAGGGACGTAGTCTCTTCTAACAAAATTCACCCGGGCAAACCCGCAGGCAAAAACAACATTATTTTGTTGGGTTGTCTTAGTTCTGGACAACCTGTCTAATGTAATCCAATAACTATAGTGCAGAGAAGTATTTATTGAGAGACATCGCTCTGTTTCCGAGAATATTTAGTGGACGAGCAGCTTTATCTCCACCACGGTGGGCGCCATGAATATTGAATGGAATATTTTTGAGTCGATAGCCATTTATGCTGATAACCAATCCCAGCCTATTGCTGGAAAAAACTTGTTGCCGAAGATGTTAAATATTTTTTTGTAAGTTTACTGGAACTTGAAACGTAAGTTTACGTACTTATTTGACTAGTAGTGTCAAGTAATTTTATAAAACAAGAAACAGTATAAAATAACATTGAAAATTAATGATTATATGCTAACCATTTCCTTGAATTTCAAAAATTTTGTATGATACACTGAGACCCAAACCGGACTTTTTGAAAGAATTTAAAGCGATATTGCACTGTTTTGTTTCACTCATGCACGTTCACGTACACTTGGTGGTAAAAAGTCCACCAACAATTTACTTAGATATTCGACTAAACGACACATTATCTTCTATACAGGGTGGAAACGATAAGTGATCTCACTCGATTATTTCTAAACTATACAAGATATCGAAAAACTGGTTACTGTTCCTGAAAGTGCTTCACGAGCTCTTTCAAACGGTACCAATAACAGGTTACAGAATAATCGGGATCTATCCGAAAATTCAATGTTTCCAGCTTCCATACTAAATGTATGCCAACCACTCAATATTAGAAGTGTAATTTTTTTAAAACTTTAAATAAACTCGTAAATTGCATTCTTATTTAAGATTATTTATGGAAAACATTAGTTTTAGGCTTTACTTGCTATACAATTTGCTATAATATTATCAAGAGATGAGTACCATTATCTGTGATAGTACTAAATGTATGGAAGATGGAAACATTGAATTTTTAGATAGATACAGTTTATTCTGTAACTTAATATTGATACCATTGGATAGAGCTCGTGAAGCACTTTTAGGATCAGTAACCAGTTTTACGATATCTTTTGTAGTTTTTAATATTATGAGGCTGTACCAAATGTATGGAAGCTGGAAATATTGAATTTTCGGATAGATCCTGTTTATTCTTTAACCTATTATTGATACCGTTTGATAGAGCTCATGAAGCACTTTCAGGATCAGTAACTAGTTTTTTAATATCTTGTATAGTTTAGAAATAATCCAGTGAGATCACTTATCGTTTCCACCCTGTATATATAAAAGAAAGTCGTGTTAGTTACACCACTTATAACTCAAGAACGGCTGAACCGATTTAACTGAAAATTGTCAGGGAGGTAGTTTAGAGCCAGGAGAAGGACATAGGATACTTTTTATCCCGTTCGAAATTAAAAAAAAAGTCTGCTTATTTATTGCCATTAAGGCGGAACAAAGTTCGCCGGGTCAGCTAGTTTTAAATATTTAAACAAAAGTGCCAAACATGACGTTTCATTTTCCAACTAAAAAGTTCAGATTATATCAAATCGAAGCAACAATTATTTGAATTTAGAACGCCAGACGCATCTCGCCACTTGCCGTTCGAAATTTAAATTATGCAGCCTAACGTGGTGAAGACGCGCGAACCCAATCCGCGAGAGCCTTAAAAGAAAAAAAAAATTACGCGCGCCTACCATAGACTTTTTTTCTTTTGACAATTAAAATTATTGACAGTCAGTGCGCGACCTTTTTGATTGTGAACACGTTTTGTGTTTAATTAACTGTATTTTTATAATTGTTTTGTGATATTATGACTCCTGATAACAATAGATTTTTGTGTAAGTGAAAGTGTAGTGTTAATAGTGAAAGAAGATTATTCCAAATAGTGCGTTAATACAATACACAAAGATTATGGGGTGCCGTCGAGGGTAATTGTTTTCTTTAATTTACTTTGAGTTACGAGTACTGCTATTATTTTAACAGCATTTAACACCCACAAGCTGTCTAGCGAGACAAAGAATGTAGAATTTTATGGCAGAGGTATGATTTTCAACAACAAAAAATATTAATAGTAAACAACTACCTACCTAAACAGAACAATTAATATGGATTGTACCTGCTTATGCTATTTTTGTATTATTAAAATCTTTGATTAGGGTTTCGTTGATTAGGGATTCGTTTAATGTTCATTGTATTGTTCTTTTTAAGTTTAAGTTTTTGAAACAGGGACTCGCACTATAAAGTTATCTGTGACAAACAAATTTTCACGCGGGCGAAGCCGTAGCCACAAGCTAGTTTTATAATAAGTTCAAAAGTATTGTAAGAATCTACTTGCTTGTTTACTTTGTGTACTATCCAATAGTTACAATAACAATGTGTAAGTGCAATGAACGATATCCAAGCTATTTTCTTCCCAAGAAAGCCTTAGAGAGCCTTATCGGGATGTATCAAAGACGGCCCGGACAATAGTCGTAATGGTGGCCTACTAGAACTAGTAAACTAGTTAGAGCTAGAACGAACTAGTCGAAGTGTTTTGCTACGTGGCTCCCCGGGAATCCGGGATTGCGGGAGTTTTATTGATACCATCATATTGTTGGAGATAAGTCAAGGAGAACTGTTGGAATAGTCGAGGGCTTAACGTGAATCGGTGTAAATACGATTTTCATATAATATTATGATTTTGAAAAACTATTTAGCTTTCGTTGAGGGTACTAAACACAAGGTGGACCGATGACCTCCTATAGGCAGTAGAAAAACGCTTCATGCAGGCCATTTTATTTATGGAAGGCCTATGTTCAGCAGAGGAAGTCCTGTGGCTGAAATAATGATTTGTGGAGAGCACTATAATATTTTTTATTGTACAAGCATGTGTAACTGTACCTACTTTGATAATTTTAGTTAACATTGACAGATAACAATTCAAGTATTACTGTACTCACATAGGCATAGATATTGGGTGTGTATTGTGTTTACTTATAGAATGGCGTGAAAATGTTTTTGCAAACGAATGTGATATGTTACCAATGTCATACCAAAATTGGTTGAGTGGTTTTGCATTATGATGCAGTCACATCCATCTTCAGCATTATGTTCTCATGCATCTGGCGATTACCGTAAATCTAAATAACCATAACGTCTCAACCGGGCGTTGTCTCAACATTCATAACCGGGCCATTAAGCCGGGCCTGCCGCGGCCGCGCAATTACACGGATACCAACTACACCCATCTGTCTGCAGTCGGGTAGGGCCGGGGAGATACTCGTACGATAATTGCATTTGAAGTTTGCATTTAACAAGTGTCATTTTTGCAAGTTCTTTTTGTGAATGCTACAATGTAACCTTGTTGGTGATCAAATAAATAAATAGACTTTAAAATATTGTTTGTCTAGGTTTGGGCCAAATGAAA
Organism: Ostrinia nubilalis; assembly: GCF_963855985.1. Classification (NCBI taxonomy): domain Eukaryota; kingdom Metazoa; phylum Arthropoda; class Insecta; order Lepidoptera; family Crambidae; genus Ostrinia; species Ostrinia nubilalis. The sequence goes on from NC_087108.1 coordinate 13,513,584, forward strand.
CGCTATAGGTCTAGCACTTAACTCAATCAATACTCAATACTCAATAGTTTATTGCTTCCATAATGTTTACAAAAGGTGTTATTGGTAGGGTAAGATACAATTATGTGCCTGAGGTATGGGAGCGGCACTGTCAGTGAGACTTCAGATCTTCAGATTTGTATGCTCTGTCACACCATAGTCCACTGACTCAGTTAACCTATGGTACGTGTATAATTATTTATAATTAATTTTAATAAATTCTCATTTTCAAGTATGTTCGTACACTTTTTTTACTCAGAGATTCAATAAAACATAGGAATTTATAATGTTTGTTGTTTGAACAAATCTATCGAATAACGCAATTAATTGGAACTGGAAAGCTGCTAAGATTATACTTTTGCTACTAACTAACTAAACAGTTATTTATTTGGTTTTCAGGTTGGCCCAGACTTCAACCTGAAAAGGTAAGTGTTTTAATCAGTAGTCCCTTAGAATTTTGATCATGATTGTATAATAATTATGATAATACATTACAACGATATAAAAATATGCATTGTTTATCGATATCAGCACTGCCCTAGCTCTGAGAAGCCCCGATCGGCTCGCTGCAATTGCGTTAGACAAGTGCCTCCAAGTCGGGAACTATCTCTGGCTTGTACCGCCCTATACTTTAGTTATAGCATCCAGCTCCCGGATTAGGATTATTTGATTTCTAGACTCGCAGTGCAGGCGGATAAACACAATACTCGGGGCTCGGCGAATATTTGATAAATTCTATTGTTGGGATATGATGTTGTTCGTTCGTTTCAGCCAAATGATGTCCACTGTTGGACAAAGGCATCACCCAAGGCTTTCCATAATGAACGGTCCTGCGCTGCCCTGATTATTTTATTAATCGAATTTTATTAATTGAACTCGTATTAATTTCAGATATTATTTTATGATGAAAATCTATGATTCCGTTGCTTAACTTCTCACTAACCTAATGTTAGCTATACATGTTTGTTTATGTAAGGGGACTTAATTGAACTTAGTTTGAAGAAGGTTTTTTTTTCTATATCAATAGTTACAGGCACATCCAAGTATTAATTTTTTTTTTTTCAAAATGACACTTACTGCCGCCACACAATGTTTATCTTGGAGTTTTGTTATAATCTGTAAAGTCAATATCGACAGTCTATAGATGAAATTAAAATAGTAAGACACGGGTCTTAACGCGAAAGTTTAAAGTCTATCGGTGTTCACTGTGGATAACATAAACAATACTAATTACAGCGCTCGTAAATAAAATAGAAAGCACTTAAATCGCGAGCAGTTAAAAATGCATGACAAATCAAAAACGGAATAAATTGCATAGCGAATTTAAGCTCGGAACAAAGCTTTGTTAGTAACTGTGAAATCAAATCAACATTTTTAGATCCCAATGAAACAACGCTCAGGATCACGTTACCTTTATTTTCAGAACCATTGTATTACCTACTTTGTTGTTCTAACAAAGAATAATAATGTTTTTCAGAGTTTTTCTACAGCTCAGAGCAAAGTTTAGTCTTAAAATAAATTAATGTTACATTTTTGAATTTATGAGGCGGCGAACCTTATCTCATGGCTGTCACTTTTGCCTTCTTAAGCGTTGTTATGTGACGTTGATAAAGTGTGCTATTTTATAACTTGTCATGAGGTCAAAATCACTTAGATTTGTTGTTTCTTTATGGAAATGTTAAGCATTGGTTTCCCTGTCGTTACTAAGGTTAAATTTAATTGTTGAACAAAATTCAAGTATAGATGGCATTTAAAACGCAATAAGTATTGTGGCATATTTTGCAGTTTTAATACTCTTTTTTAAAATAAACAATTTGAAAAAATTTAACTGCCTAAGGCGCCGCCTAAAGTCCTGCCTTAGGCAGTTTGATTTTTTCAAGTTGTTTATTTACAATTTAGTTTGAGAAGCGACTCTATTCGCTAAGAAATTTTAATTACGATTTAATTGTCTTGATTATTTTACAATATAATTTCTAAGATAACAATGGTTTAATTATTTTAACGTTAGAGTAGACAGTTTTGAAACTTTAATTAGGTCAATGACGTTTTAACGAACATGAAAACCGCATACTTTAATCTTTGAAAGCAGGTTTCAATAATTTTAACCAAACAAAACCAAAACTCAAATTTCAAATCAGTAACGTTAAAAATTGTCTCAACCATTATTTGACAAAGACGCCCCATCCAATTTTCCATGACACACCCCGTAACTAATCACAATAATCAAATAAAAAAGGTAAATTAGGAGAGGTCACCGTAAGGTCAGGGGTTGTTTCGGAAATAATGACCTTTTGTACGTGACTCGATTTGAGAACAAGGGTTCTCAGAACAGAGTATGTATTCGTATTAAAAAAACAAATGAAAGTATTTTCTTAATAATATGGTAAAATTATTCAGTCCCAGCCCATTCAAGAATTGTTACAAGTATTTGCTCCGATAGATTTAAATTAAATTACCTAGCTTTGTACCTATTATTCACTTTACAGTATCCATATTATTATGTATTACCTACTGTGGCTAAGTACAGCTTAGGACATTTATGATCCACCAATGATAGTTCATAGCCTAGGTTAGGTGTTATGGTGGCACTAACCGTTGGTTGATGCAATATACAGTCATGTCGCATTGTCATAGCCATTTGGGACAAATGATGTTAAATTAGCTAGCTAATTATTGCACTCCCAAATACCTACATTAATTTCGTTTACTTTTCATAATTGCAATAACGCTACGAACTTCTTTTCACTTCCTGAAAATCTTTTTTAGGAATTAATTCCGATTTAAAATCTAATTCTACTGGCTTAATCTGCCTTTAGCTTATTTTTGAAAGACCAAATTTTAAATTAAATAAAAGTGGCTTCATTCTCATTAATTGCTTCGATTAAAACCAGATTGTTCTACCAGGGGGTAGTATATGAGAGCCAGGGAAGAATATATCCTCCATAGAAGTAGAGTTACGGCCTCCATGTGGCATTAAGGAACCGCATGCGCTTCAAATTACTATTAATTTGGGTGATTACGAGACACGGAAATGCGCCCATGGGAAACCTCCCATGAAATTAGGCGTCGTGAATATTTTGCTTTGGAAAATCACATAGCGAAATTAGGTCATTTATTTTAGAAGAAACATCTAGAACGACAGATAGGTGACGCATGATGGATATAATAAATAAATATCCCTGGACATTTTACACTCGCTTCTAGTCCCAAACTAAGCAAAGCTTGTACTATGGGTACTAGACAACGGATATAAACATACTTAAATATTTTTTTTTGTAAATACATTAATATTCTACATAGTAACACCCAGTCCCATCACAGAATATAAAATTCATCATTTCAGTTTCTGCCCCGCCGGGAATCGAACCCGGGACTTCTCGGATATAGGAATATATTTGGTGGTATACTTACTCTCACCTTAGAGGTGCAGATGCGATATTATGGAGCAAACTTGCCCAGAAAATACGTACACTGGTATCTTGAAGGCCAAGGCCCAAATTATCAAGTTGTTTTATAAAAACTTCTGTTGTGTTAAAAGATATCAAACCCTAGATTGTTAGAACAATTCCTTGTAATGACATTTCAGGGTATCTACCAATTTACGTTGTAAAAACACGACTACATTTAACTAAAATAATCCAGAACCAGAGGACTGTTTTTGTTGCAGTAGATCTGGATTAACCGTAGATATTTAAAGTAATTTTAAGAGAATTAAGCTGCTATTATTCTCCATTTTTTATAAAAAATATGAGTTTTGTTTGGACAATGTTTCTGTACTTTTAAGATAAAAATTCTCATTAAAATATTGTATTGTGTTTTATCTCTTTGCTTCGCCGAGATTTATGCTATTAAGATGACACCCTCAGATGTCTAGACTCCGGAGAACTTGGAGCCAAAGATAAATAATACAGACATGCCACTGTCAGTAATTCACAGAGTATTTTTTTGTTGACTACTTTAGTTAACCTTCATTCTTGGAGGGTCATTTGTTATTAGTATTTGATAGGTTATTCATATTATTTTTATTTTATAACACATCCTGTTCATTTATTACACATCAAAATTCTATTTCAGAGCCTACCTAATTCTATAAAGTGGAATTGCAAAAATCGTTATTTTTTATATTCCGTTCTGGGAAATATTTGACTGATGGTATCCATAATAATAGTTTACTTATAATGAAATACAAACGACTAGACATTATTTCTTTATCTTGTTAAAAATGTGAAAATGTGCTAACCTACTATAACCAAATTAGATTTAATAAAAAATATAAAATCTTTATGCAAACTTCGCATTGTCGGGAAGACGCAGCTGCGCACTTAATTGAGAAACCCGACATGGGCAAGTTACTGGTACTTTTTAAAATATTAATCTCTTCAAAACAGACCTTCTGTGCTGTACTGTATATTCTATGACAGACGCTAGTTCATGTCCCGGGTAATGACTACGTTACTAGTTTGGATTAGTTTATCTTAATTAAACGCTAACATCACTGGTGAACTTGAAAGTGATCAAATCGATTAATTTGCTAATATAAACCCTCTTTACATAATGAAGTTCTTAGTTCGCTACAGTAATAACCTTTCATACGAGTATTAACTCAAGTGTAAATTCTATTGGTTATAACTTAATGTATACTGATCATCAATTAATGTTCTCAGCCATCAACTTTTTGCGGGTAGTTTTTAGTAAGTAAGAACTTTCTATGAGTACCTTTGATTTGGTACCTTACATAATACTCGTAGTTCCTTACAAATATAGTCTGAAACTGGATTTTTCAGTGACTTCAACAATCAACTTCAAGCATTCAACAACCTTCCTTATCTTAGACCATAGACCTTCACTGATATATTCTGGGTAAATTATCCACCACAATAATTTTAAAGTGTGTCAAACCTATCTTCATTTATCTATCATCAAACAAGCGATCACATAATCTAATGTAGGCCTACTACAAAATTAAATGTTACAATGTCTACAGCCAACGGTTTTGATAGGTATTTAATGATTTTTAGTGGGGCGTCTTCAACATCCAATCATAATCAAATATCGTTTTCAATAAGCAGTCTTAAGCTTCTTGCTCGTGTAACCATCCTACTAATATTATAAAGGTGAAAGTTTGGATGTCATGATGTCTGGATGTCTATATGTTTGTTACTCTTTCACGTAAAAACTACTGAACGGATTTTGTTGTAACTTTACAGTACGAGTATTATTGTTTATAACCCAGATTATCATAAAGACTATAATTTATGATGATATGTGACACATAAATTTCAATAAATAAATAAGACGTCTTAAAAGCGCCATCTATCGTCATTGGTTAAAGTCTACAGCGCTGGACAAACTACTGTTTTTGAAATTCGTAAATATTCATGCCGTGAAACGCCATCTATGAACATGATATCTAACGGAGGTAAAACGAGGTCCACGCGTACGAAGTCGCGGGCGGCCGCTAGTAATACAATAGAACTAATATCTTCGTGAGCATATTCTGGGGTTCATAAATAAAAACGATCCAGACGGGGGAGGTAACTTTTATTTTATCAGAGCAGACATATTGGACTGGCTCATCGATTAGTCTCTCAAGTTAAATAATTAAATCTATGCCACAACTGAAGTAATGATAGTAGACTTCAACTGACTGATGGTGTAAGTACTGAGCTGAGAAGCACTGAGCAGTAGGATCCTCACTGACTGAAAGCACCCCTGATTTCTCTTCATGCTAATTACTGACAAAAACTGTTACTAAATTAGCATTAAACAGTAGCCAAACCCAAAATTGGACAAAACTAATGAACTGCCTAGACGTTAAAGACTAAAATTGACACATTTTCAACGTAACTAAACATTTAATTTTATTTTTGATAGTTTTCGGCAGTTAATTCAAAGTAAAGTTACTGACCAGGCAGTCTATTGTGTTATGAATAATGTATGTCATTGCGATGCCGCTGCCCTCTAGCGGCCAAATTTAAAATTGCTTTCAATGTTGACTCGCCAAGTTTGATAATAACCCGGTTTTAATTAATACCGCTCCATCGGCCCACTCCACACGAGTTTTGTTTCAGATTTATTAAGTTAAGAGTTGAGTTCAACTACGAATTTTCAAAGTTTAATAGCTTTATTTTATACTGGATTGTTCCCGTTGCTTTGTATAAAATTGGTCCGTCGTAAAAATACAAATTTCGGTCAGGCAGAAACAATACAATCCAAGTCGCGGATTGCCAAACTGTATGACTATAAACGCCTATAGTTTGTACTGGGTCTCTTTGTGGATTTTAAGTACAAAACCGACAAATCGACTCCTGCGACAACTCGACCCCTGTGATAACTCAACCCCTGCGACAACACGATTTTTTTCAACACAACACTTTTGACTTACTTCAAACGGTATCAACACCGCTGTGCTGGACCCTACTGTTGAAATTAGGTACTCTATTAATGATTTTATCAATGTTATATGTAGCTTTAGAAATTCTTCTGATAACTCTTTTATCGTACAGGCAGTCACAAAACCACATAGCAAAATGTTTTCCTCCATAAATTAGGTACTTATGTAAGCGAAGACATAAGAAATAAAACAAAATATGCTTCTCATTGGAATTATCTCCTCAAAGCAGAAGTTTGGTACAAAGTCGTCAGGCAACAAGCTATCTTTATTGCCTCTTGCAAGTAGTTTGCCGAGAGAAAATAAACTTAGGGGTCAACCCTGCGAAGCTGAAGCACTTCAGAATATCTGTCCGTCTCTTTTACACATACTAGCTTTCACGACGAGCGAGAAAGATAGATGGAGTCGACATTTTAAATTAACTAAACAGGGTAGGGATAGAGACCAGTCTAGCTAAGTGTAGTAAGAAATGAAATTTACTTAGAGAGCTTATAGACAAAATTGACAAAGTAAATTGTTTTTTTGCTCATATTTCAGAATACGTTAGTTCGTACGTAACATTATTTATGGTTTTATAGTAATGTCGGAATGCCTACTCTACCTAGATTTAATTAGTGATTACATTTTTTATTTTAAAATATTGTCTATTTTATAATAGCGTAAATACACACTAGATATTTTTTGTTGATTCCCTTTTAATTACATAGTAAAACACCCCGTGATTAATCTTCCTTAAACATTATCTGAGAAACACTTGTCAACGTTGAGGGCCCGCTTTTGTTTCACGGAGTGAGCCCACGCACTATGAAACCAGGAACAGTAAGTTCGCCGCTAAATTATTAGTTTGGTATTTGGTAATTACCTAGCAGAAATAAAAATCTACCCAATAACCACAAATTATCAACTTTTTTGGAAAGCAACTTTAATAGTATTCAGAAAATAATGCTTCAATTGCTTTAGAAGGTAACGTGACCAATAATGAAGTTAAGAATATAATCAACAAAATACTTAGGAAGTTCAATTACTTATTTGTGATCAATTAAGTAAAAGTTTGGCTTATGATACATTACAGTGTTTTTCTCGGTCGATACACCACAAAATACTGACCAAAGAAATTTGGGACGTGTATAAATGCCCTAGTAAGGGCCTATGTACTGAATAAATTATTTGAATTGGATTTCTTCTGGCGGCCCAAAGTGTGCGGGAAGGTCTGAACAAAGACAATCTCTTAAAGCAACTGCCAATAAAAAGGACCCATTAAGTAATCTGCAATCACATCGCGATCATAAAAGCACTTAACGCGAGCAAGCCCTCTGACCCTCGCACCTCTTGGCGCGAGTGAAGCTGACAGCACACTTCCCTAATTGTTCGGGGGTTAGAGTTTGGCCGAAAATTAAAATGCCCCTAATTTGTCCGGGTGACGGGAAAAAACGAGGGAGAATCCGACCTTTTTTCCCCGCACGAAATTTTCCATAACTTTCTTCGTTAACGTGAATAGTTGAAAAGTTTTTAGCGACCGAGATTTTAATATCCTCAAACGGGATGTGGCAGGATCATCATTGTTCCTTCGGCACTTCCCTCATTAAGCCAGATTTCTTTGAAGCTGGAATTGCTACTTTTGATACCTCAACATCGCTCTTTGGAAACTTGTTCTGAGTTCTCGGGACTTAGCACGAGGCTTGGTAACTTTCATGCATAATCATTTTCATAAAACGATCAGTTGTACGTAATAAGGAAAATCGACCCTTCGAGCCTTTTTATTTTTTTCACATCTGTTTCCTTGTGATATTACTCGTATGTGTGTCTTTTGCTGGTACATACGTAGGTAATGTGAATAGACTTTGAAAGAACGAAGAACTCTAATTGCATACAGTCTTTTATCGCCGGATGCCGGATTAATTCCAATTGGTTTTCATATGACATAATTGCATTGTGTTTAAACTTTGGACCTTAGAATAACATTGGAGAATAAATACAGAGCGAGTTTAATTTTCTTAATTTTCCTGTCAACTAGACTTCATATCTTAGATTTTTGACTAGACCCAGACTGCATTTAAGTCTCTCCTACTTCCATTAATATTCATGTAACATCTTACCATATTTTACACGAGTAAAGCCACAAAAGAATATTATTATCATTTTCCCAACGAATATTCTAGGACCACCTTTTATTTCCAGCGCCATTTCCTAAAACCGTGCATTACCTCCATTCAGCATTTACGCTGTCGTCCGCAAAATGGCGGCGGCGCTAGCATCTAGTTTAAAACTCAGATTAGTGTTGAAAAATTATCGATAGTTTTCACGCCTCTATCATTAAACTATTTTCATTTCACTGGCGCAATCAGTCAAGTATAATACACTCGACATCAAATAAATCGCACCTCCTGTAACAAGCACTTTTCAAACGTATACATCCCCACTACCCACCAATATTGGCACCATTTAAAAGCCTAGTTCTAAACTTCATTTAATTAAAGGAAAGGTTTTTACCCCAAAAATGTGTCTTTAGAAGAATCCAGAGTCACTTCTTAAAAAAATAGTTACGGTTGAGCCAACTTTTGTGGCTATAAAACTGTTAAATTGGGATTAATCGCTATCCATTTGTTAAAGAGGACACGTGAGATCATTATTCGGTTTTATAACTACAAAAATTGGTCTACTTGGTCCCAGAGGTGGGCCTTTTTTCAGGTCATATTAATATGGTACCTACCTGTTAATTGTTTATAAAAAAATTAATGTGTTTTTCTTTAAGTTTATTTATTGGGCTTCCAAATAACACCAATATTGTAGGGGCACCATGATTGTGTCAGAAGTAAATTTTTAAAGTTCGCGTCGCGGAAGGTGCGATTTATTTGATGTTGAGTTTATAAAATAAGTGTGTACATAATATTCATACTACTAACTTGCATAAAAATTGATCCCATACTTACATATAAATCATTCTTATAAAAATATATTCTTTTTAGTCGTACAAAATAGTTTCAGCCATAGTTAAAAGTATTTTTAGAACCGTGAACATTTAATATTTTTGAAACTTAGAGGCTATAATCTGATTTTGGTACCACGACACTATCGATAGAATATGACTACCGCGACACCCTGCCCTAGGTTTAAAACTCGTAATTTAATGACAGGCGCGGTGAAGAACTTCACAGCACGCTCCGGCGACCCTTTTTTAGCGGGCTTAGTTCCATCCTACAAAATGTTACTTTGACTAATAAGCGCTAGGACTCGTTTAACTTTGTTCCAGTTCCAACTATGACTAGCAGCATATTGTTCTCGGAGCATTTGTACCAGGGAAATGGTGTAAATTTTGGCGTAGCTTTCCCAGAATGATGTAATTTAATTTCTGTCGGTGTTAATATGGCTAATTTAAATGAGATAGGTAGATCTTGTATAGCGAGTAAAGGAGTCTCATAAACCCACTATCATAAAGGTTTATAAACGGTTTTTACATAATTTTATTATTTTGGTTAATTAACTGAAATGTTTGCGTTTCAGGCGGTATTAGCGATTCATATCGTCATTTGAAATACTGACATTTAGGTACGGTGGCTTTAGGTAAACAACTTTGTATTTCACAGATTGGTTATCTTTGTCAAAATTATCGGGTTTTGTAACACCTGATTTGTAAGTCCCTTTTTTGTGACTTTTTAGAAACTACAGAAATGAGTTAATTCTTAACCTGATATTGTATCAGAATCTGTTTATTTTAATTTCTTATAATTACGTTTATATTGGATTGGATTAACGGAAATAAACAATATTATAGACAACACGTTAGGCAAAAGTTTCTACCGTTAATTTGTTTAATAGGCATAAAAAGTTAATCGCTGGACTTAATCAAAGGGCAAAGGGCGCTTTTGTCGCTATAATATGATTAAAACGTTTTCCTGCTCAGAATTCAATAAGTGTGTAACCTAAAATATATCTTTCTGAATAATTTTATTCATTACAATACTGGTAGCATTATCCAAGTCCGAACCCATTTCTTTTGAGCGAAATTTGTAAAGACTTCAAATACAAAATGTCCTCGAGAAAAACCCATAAAGCTTAGATTTCATGTAAATTCAAGTACGTGCTTACGGAAAGAAATGGCAATACAAAAAAGATGGGACGTTTAAAATATGTATTCAAAGCAAATAAATTGGGTCAATTCTGGAGGAGTGTGGAATAACAAGGACGGTGCAAATGGCTGACATAAATACTGGGTATAGAGACGCGGTGAGCGAATCGATGAAGATCTTTTTATGAATTCGGTGTTCGAATGTTTAAATCGATTTACTGTGATGAGATTGGGTCTTTGAATTATTCGATATGGTAACTAACCGTTTTTCTTTACTTTTCCGTTTCATTTTTTGTTCTTAAATTATGAATTGAACTGTTTTTCGTTGATACTCGTATCATGCCAACTACATTGAGACATGGATAGACAGACAGATAGAGTATTAGTAACTTTATCTTTTTTTCGATTATCAGTAAGATTGACCATCTGTAGATTCTGGTGAAGTCTTAGGCTGGGTTGCACCATCTTACTTTAACTTTGACAAAATATTAATTAACGTCAAAAATCTGTCAAACTCCATACAAAAAGCACCGATTATCGTCATAGTTACCGCTAAAGTTAGGTGGTGCAACTCAGCCTTAGTTCCTAAATAAACAAACACGTAAACTATCAAAGAAAAAACAAACCGATTGGAAATCGTTCGGAAACTATTTCCAAAACCAATAATTTAAGGAAATTATTGGTATTGGAAGATAATGCAAGGGCATTTATTTTCCCATAACATAACATCCTCGTAAAATCGTAGCGCGCTCCGTTTGCAATAATAGCTAGTCGTGGTGCAAGCGGGTTGCGTAAACAGACTCCAGTTATGAAGAATTTATTAGAATATGGAATAAGTAGGAATTGGGAGATGATTCACTGCTGAAACACATCTTAGATTATTCAATCCAGTTCATTTATTAAATTTTAATTGGTAAAAACGGTAACATTGTTATTAAGAGCATGAACCAAGGGCAATATTTTTCTTTAGCTAGCGGAAGTTCTTGATGTGAGGGTTTGATGCCAGAATCAATCATATGGTGTTAAAATGCTAGATTCGAGTGCGGTGGTCCTTTATTTGCTTGCTGGATTAATTAATTATTAAAACAAACTAAATATCTTACCTACATCATCATCATCAGCCATAGGACATCCACTGCTGAACATAGGCCTCCCCCACGATGGATGACCGGTTGGTCCTTACCTATTTAGTTAGATTTATTAATTTTGCAACAATTATTGTTAAATGATTTGGAGGATGTACCCTATGAAGTTTTCTCCGTCAAAAACGGTTTTTAAATTGAATTATAAAGACTTGAAAGATGTTTTCTCTCGAAGCCAATATCAATAATCGGAACTGCCGACACCAAATTGAGCCCGGCCCGCTCCAGAGGCGCAAACAAACCAAAACGCGTGTCACTTACAAGGAAAATATTTTCAATCTGATTCGGCGAAAAGGTTCCTCTTTCTCTAGTTTATTTAGTACAGTCAGCATCAAATATTTCGTGAAACCCAAAGTGGCCAAAAAGTAGGTAACCTTAACAACCTTATTCCGTCAATTTTGATATAGAAAAATATTGAACACGTATAAGTATTTTGAATTGTCAATCAAACAAATAATTACAAAGTTATAGTGCGTTGAAGTACCGCGCGACGTCACAAAGTGCTGCAATTTTACGCACTCACTGACGTCACGGGCCTTTTCTTTAGAACTTTGGCACGCTTTATCTCTTTACATTTTCATTAGTTTTAAAAAGTGAAAAATACGTGTCGAGTAGTTTTTGATAAGCTAACTGATGGAATAATTAAAACTCTTGCTTTTTTACCCAGGAAACATCAAAATCAAAATCAAAAATATTTATTCAGTTTAGACCACAAGTGGCACTTATGAACGTCAATAGAAAATAATAAAAAAAGAAAAAGGTAGCCCTTATGGGGCACTTTACATGTCTCCTTATCTTTTGGGCCCTACCAGCGCTTCGAGACAAACATATGGCAAGTGCTGAGAAGAAACGCCGGAACAAACTCAGTCACCACTTATTGCCAGGAATTATCTAACGGTAAGAATAGTCAAATTTAAGTACATCAAATATGTGCAGACTGAACTGACCACGCATCCTTGTCATCAATATAGTCTCGAACCTTATAGTACCCTTTGGACATAAGGGTATTTTTTATATGTATCTTAAATTTGTTTATTGGCAATTCGACAAGGTTGTGTGGTATTTTGTTAAATATGGTAATACATTTCCCCAAGAATGAATTACCTATCTTATGCAACCTAAATGATGGAACAGCAAGTTTATTCTTATGTCTCGTGTTAAATGAGTGGACGTCACTTTTCTTAGTAAATAAATGTATATGTTTACGGACATACATAATGTTATCAAATATGTATTGCGAAGCCACAGTCAATATATTGATTTCTTTAAAAACTTCTCTAAGCGAGTCACGTGGTTTAAGACCGTATATTGCCCGAACAGCTCTTTTCTGTAAAATGAAAATTGATTCTATGTCTGCTGCTGAGCCCCACAGTAAAAGACCATAAGACATAATACTATGAAAATAACTAAAATATACAAGCCTTGCTGTTTCAACATCAGTCAAGTTTCTGATCTTTCTCACCGCAAAGGCAGCTGAACTAAGTCTTCCCGCCAAGGCAGCAATATGGGGGCCCCATTGTAATTTACAGTCTAGGGTAATACCTAGAAAGACAGTAGAGTTTATCAGTTCAATGCGTTCATTATTTACTGTAATATTAGTATTAACTTGTTTGACATTAGGCATAGTGAATTTTAAACATTTGGTTTTTTTTTGCGTTTAATAGCAAATTATTAGTTGTAAACCAGTCTAATACTTTGGAAAGAGCATTATTCACGTCGTCAAATATTTCCTGACGCCTGTCAGTTTTAAAAATTAAAGAAGTGTCATCAGCAAATAATACTATCTCACAAAGGTCCTTTGAATAAAAAGGTAGATCATTTATATAAATCAGAAAGAGCAATGGTCCCAGTATTGAGCCTTGGGGCACTCCCATTTTTAGGGGGGCGCCCGAAGAGTTAGTTCCGTGAATATTTACTTTTTGTAATCTGTCTGAGAGGTAAGAGTGTAATAGGCTTAAGGCCATCCCTATTGATATAAGGGCATGTTGCGAACTTATTGGCTACTTTGGGTGACACAATTTGATGCTGACTGTACGAGTACCTACTAGCGGCGCTCGCTACGTACGTGGAATCGTGTTCGAGGCAAATCACTGTTATAGCAATACTTTCACGTTTACGGCTTTGACGTTGTATGGAGATCAAGATGGATCTTAGGATCTAAATCAATCATCGAAGTAAAATCTATTAAAAGCTATTTAGGAGCTGACGCCAAGCTAATAAAATTGTATTTAAAAATAGGAATTTTGTTCTTCTTTGTAGAGAAATTTTCCACATCTAATGACGTACCTATTAACTGTCAACTCATAAATCGATAAGCAAATCTCGGCAATTTTACAGGAAATCATAATTTATTGATACATCTCTTAGGCTGAGTTTCACCACCTAACTTTGACCGTAACTTTGACGATAACCGGTGCTTTTTGTATGGAGTTTGACAGATTTTTGACGTTTGTCAAAGTTAAAGTAAGATGCTGCAGCCAGCCGACGGCAGAAGCTAAACACTGTATGTATGTATGGCAATAAAAGCGCTATTACAAATGTTTACAGTGCAGCGAGGTGTCAATCGCGTTTGCCACTCTATTAAAAAAGTATCGCGGATTTCCCAAATGGAGTCCGCTGGAAGCAAAAAGTCCGCGCCGTATTTTAGCTGTAACAGCTGACGTTTCATTACAATAAAAAAACACATCGGATTGAATTTCTAATAGAATGCCAGTCAACCCTCGCACAATGAAGCCGGCTCAGTGACGTCATGATATCGTGTAGCACAATGTTCCCGAATTTGAGACTTGGGTTTATTCTGTTGGGCTGTGTAGCTGGGAAATATTTCCAAAATATTACTGCTCGATAAAGAGAATCTGACTAAAACCTGGTCCGTGAGCACGTAGAATTTTGTCCAATGACACCAAGCTACCCATCCTTATCGCTCGCGCGTAATTATATTGCTGTCGCGACTGTGCGACGCGCGCCCTCAGTGAGTGTGCGAGCGCGACAGCAACATAATTACGCGCGAGCGATAAGGATGGGTAGCTTGGTGTCATTGGACAAAATTCTACGTGCTCACGGACCAGGTTTTAGTCAGATTCTCTTTATCGAGCAGTAATATTTTGGAAACATTTCCCACGTGCTCACGGACCAGGCTTTACACATAACTCTACTATTACAAAATGCAAGCGTAAAAGATTCAATACTATTTTCTGTATGCACAATGCACATGACATACTAATTATACTATTATAGATATCTAGCCATTTCTGTAGTATTAATCTCTGAAGAATAAATATACATTTGGGACTTGTCACAAACATTGTACTGGTAGAATTTATGAGACGCTGGTTTTAAAAGGCTTAGGCGTCGATGGGGCGTATAAAAGGAGCAGATAGGGTTAAAAACATCTAATTCTATTAATATTTTAGTTACATGACGACAGCATATCAAGCCGAACAGTGTGGTATGTTAAGAACTTGTAATGTGAGCTATTTTACAACAAATATGTGTGGTCTGATACGCTGTTGACTGTACTTCATATCTACTTATTAATTGAAATAAACTAAGTATATTAGCCAAAGCTGTGTGTACCTGTTTTTGGCATGCATACACACTAAACTCCTATATGTAAGATTTTCATGTAATTACTTTGTATGTAATGTTGTTGGTATACCTCAATAAATAAATAAAATACATGCCAATTTATTATCAGAATATTATTCTTTCTTATAAATGAAATAAATAAGAATTTTATAGTAACTATCACCAGCATTTTCTCAAACCTTAGTGAGCTTTTTGTCAAAGTTTCAGTCAGGCTTTATCCCGCATCGAAAGTTTTTTATTTCGTAGCCTAAGGAAGTGTGTTGTTAGGGAAAAATATTTGAATACTGCCTATAAAGCAATTTAGTAACCAAGTATTTTATTTACTTTCGGACTAAATTGTTCTTATTTGGACTATACAAATGCCTAGAGCTTTCTTAAAGCTTACATCACTAAGACTGAGTTGCACCACCTTACTTTAACCGTAATTATAACCATAACCTATGTTTTTTTATTTAGAGTTTGACAGACTTTTGACGTCAAATTTAAAGTAAGATGGTGCAACCCATCCTAAATACCAGTTTCTATGACAGCCAACCCTACGCACAGCACCGGAAGTGACGCGCTGCACCATCCGTTTGACGGCTCCTTCCGCCGGAACCGCAGTAGCCTGCTAATGTACAGCACTCAGCTGAGAGCGTACTCCTTTAAGAACGAGTCGTGGACTAGGCAGTGACGTATAGGTTTCATTCATGATATTGCTATTGCTGGTATAAGTTTAGGTTGGTTTTCTTTGCCTTAGAATTTGAAAGAGATAAAATATAGATAACTTTTCGAAAATAAAGATATTTTCTTTATATTTAGGCCGAGTTGCACCTTCTTACTATAAATTTAACAAACGTCAAAAATCTGTAAAACTTCAAACAAAAAACACCGGTTATTGTTATAGTTACGGTTAAAGTAAGTTGGTGCAATTCAGCCTTATTGTTATTGTATTTTGTGTTAATAACTAAAATTATTTAATTAAAATAAAGTTCTACAAAACATTACCCAATCCTATTATAAATTACTTGAATAGATTTCTCTAAAGCTTTTTAATAAGCAAGACAAATAATACACATTGTTTAAAGCAAAATTCAAAATAATTTTGTTATCAAACCTCTGTAATAAGATCATTTGTAACGTGACTTTGTGAGATTCCCCTCAAACAATTTACTAAAAAGAGCTTTACAAAAAGTGAAGGTAAGCCAGAATTATTACATTCATTACTCTGAAACAATTCAGAGATATATAACATTACGTCATTTGCTTCGCTCTGTGCGGCCATTAAATTCGGATTACTCTCTACATGTAGCTCAAATGAGCCAGCCAGACCACTAAAAGTATGTAATGTATGTAAATCGATATAGGTACTAACTACGGGAAATTGACAACACTGTGGTCCGCAGCTGACTAGTTTATTTAGAAAAGAAACACAGCGCGTCGATACTCGATACAATATAGATGCGTAGGTATAGCTATAGTATGAATACATCACACAGTATTTTAGATACTTTCAGTGTAGGTCCAGATACGTGGATTTACTGATCACGTGACTTACGGGACAAAATTACAATCAAAATCAAAAATATTTTAATCAATTTAGACCACTGGTGGCACCTATGAACGTCAAATATAGTAAATGAAAAAGGTAGCCCTTATGGGGCACTTTACATGTCTCCTTATCTTTTGGGCCCTACCGACAGATGCTTTAATTACCTACTTTAAAATACGTTAGTCAAAGCTCAAGGAAGAAAAAGAAGCCATATTGCATATCTTTCAGGCCTGCAACCTTTTGCAACTACATACATTAACCTTCATTCCAAAATTAACCTTATTTACACGTTAGTCATTCTGTGGGCTGAATGTTTCTCAGTTTGTAACTCACTAACTTTTAGTAGCCAAAAATTTAATGTCTTTTATTATCTGCCTTTGTTATGCACCAAGTAAAGTTTATACATAAGCAGCTGAAAGCTATGCTGTAATTAGGCACCTATTGAAAAAATGGTTTCATAATTACTTGAACATAAAAATCACTTTCGTGTACAATTTTAATTTGCAAGTGACCTGTTTGTTCTTATCAACCTATAGCACTGACATGAACGAAAACGATACGTACTTAACATCAACAGAGCAATAACGGCCTCGTATGAGCTTTCGAACACAAATATGGCTCATGTTCTGTTTTGCAGAAACTTTAAACGTGTGCAGAGTAAGCTTTTGTTCAACGATTATTAAATTCTTTTCAAGTAAGCTCTATTGATGCTTTGAATATTTTTCTAATAAATAACCCGAAATTGATATAGAAAGTTTTGATTTATAAAAAAGAATAGACAATGGGCTGAAAAAATACAATATTTCAGATGAATATAATAGGGTGTAACGTTATTAAAAAAACATTCAATTATTTATCAATAGCTTTGAACAATAATAATAGACAAATGTAATGTAATTTAACATACCACTTTAATTGAGGTTTAAAGTGTGTACGAGTCCCATTATAATGATATGCAAATATCACAAAATTAACTCGATTTTGAACATATTGAAGCTTGATGTATAATTATTATAATAACAGGTATAAATTATGTCTAATACCCGCACAAGTTCACGGAAGCTTCAAGTGAAATTAATTAGTTAAATCGTTGGGTTATTAATATCCACAGGTGGCGCCGGTTAAAGATTGTGTCATTTACGCAAATTACGTTTATGGTGCCACTCAGATTTCGGCAAGTTTATGGTGCCACGCAAGGCAGATAAGACGTTTTACGCACTTCTAAACTATATAACTCAAAGGTGACTGACAGACTGATTGACTGACTGACTGACATAGTGATCTATCAACGCACAGCCCAAACCACTGGGCTGAAATTTGGCATGCAGGTAGATCCTCTAAGAAAAGATTTTACGAAACTCCACCCCTAAGAGGGTAAATCGGGATCCACGCGTACGAAGTCGCGGGCGGCCCCTAGTAATACATAAATTTTTATTTAGCTTATTTTTAAAATCTACTGTTTAAACTCTAGTAACAGACAGTCTTCATAGGGATCCGGCGTGCCATTGAAGCACTGAAATTAATTTGTTTATAGAAAGTCAAGTTGGTACCTAGCTCTAAGCTACACTGTCCTAATCAAACTGACATACCACTTCTAATTTACCTATACCACTGGAGGCAATAAATCTCATCTTGTAACTTGAGTATCATACTCTTATTTTAACCTCCTCACGAGGAAAGTTAAGTGTAACGCAAATAATCTAAGGCTGCGTTGCACCACCTATGAGTAATTTTAACGGTAACTATGACGATAACCGGTACTTTTTGTATGGAATTTGACAGATTTTTGACTTTTGTCAAAGGTAAAGTAAGATGGTGCAACCTAACCTGAGCATCGTAATACAGAATTTAATAGCTAATCGCTCGATAGAAGCATCGAAGCTCGATGGAACATCTTTCGTTTCTGTGCTACCTTCTTCAATAATCATTGTTTTCTTAATACTGTTTGCTGACAGCGCTTTAAGCTACAAAACCAATCCCGCTGCAGCGTGTTACCTTACGCCTGAAACGCCCTGTCTGTTAGCACCCGAGGGCTGATGATAAAGGCTTAGCTGCTGGACGGATTATCTGGCGGGTAACAAACGAGACTGCCATTAACACTGAGGGATCCACCAAGTTGTGTTTCAGGGGCATTGTCATTTAGCCGTTAGAGTGATAGAAATGTTTTAGAAAAAGTACCCTTAATGGGTAGCCAGCCAGTAGCCAACAAAAACAAAGTGGAATATTTTATACATAAAATATGATTACCGAAGAGATAGGTAAGTTCGTGTAATATATCTTCTCTGATTATTTTTTTTGGTATTAATTTATTCACAAAGACAACTTAGTGCCAATAAGAATTTTTAATTAGTTCATAATAATTTTAATTTTCAGTACCTACGCAGTAAAATGAGTAACGCTATATTAATACACCTAAGCTTTACATAGTTAAATAAGAGTAAATTTACTTACCTTAAAGTATTTTCAAGTGAATGAGGTTTATCTACCTAAAGATACATAATAAGGAAGACTACTGAAATTATTCAGTTTTGTTAAAGCAAACTAGGTACTTTCAATACAACCTAATTAGTATTTTAGTCATTCTAAAGTTTCAAAAGAACATACAACACAAATACCCATCAAAAGCCAGACATTGTCGTAAGCCTCAAATATTATTTACCAAATTGTGTCCCTAGCCTCGTCACCGTACACTTATGACGTCATAACTGACCCGAAGAGTCCCATCTCGACCATTGCGTCCCTCGGGAGAGTCCGTTATGATCCGAGCCAAGTTTGTAGGCCTTTACCATCATTGCCTTCGTTAAGCGTTGAATGCCCCTTAAATGGACCTTTTCGAAGGGGATCTGAAATTGATAACTACTCTTTTCAAGAGTAAAAGACATTGGGTAGCTCAAAAATTATGAAATAATTCGTAGAAAATGTTATTTAATTATAAATGTTTGTTTTCCTAATAAAGTAAAATGAAAAAATAAAATAAATACAAATATGAAACGACTAATACAAAATGGAATGCTAGTTCTGTGAAAAATGTTTTTAATGCATACATAACCTGAATTACTAACTCGATTCCTGAAAATATGAAATTAACGCTTTAATTAAAATGCATTGTGGTTAGGTTCCGCACTAAATGGGGTTTGAATTACAAATTAGCTGTTGTAATTATTAAACAAACCCATTCTATTGAATCCCAACTAATATTATAAATGCGAAAGTAACTCTGTCTGTCTGTCTGTCTGTCTGTTACGCTTTCCCGCTTAAACCTCGCAACCGATTTTGATGAAATTTGGCATAGAGATAGTTTGAGTCCCGGGAAAGAACATAGGATAGTTTTTATCCCGGTTTTTGAAACAGGGACGCGCGCGATAAAGTTTTTCTGTGACAGACAAAATTCCACGCGGGCGAAGCCACGGGCGGAAAGCTAGTATTGAATAAAACAATAATAATCATATAGTTTTTTCATAAATGATCATCATCCCAACTAATATCCCAACTAATATTATAAATGCGAAAGTAACTCTGTCTGTCTGTCTGTCTGTCTGTCTGTCTGTTACGCTTTCCCGCTTAAACCTCGCAACCGATTTTGATGAAATTTGGCATAGAGATAGTTTGAGTCCCGGGAAAGAACATAGGATAGTTTTTATCCCGGTTTTTGAAACAGGGACGCGCGCGATAAAGTTTTTCTGTGACAGACAAAATTCCACGCGGGCGAAGCCGCGGGCGGAAAGCTAGTTTCTCATAAAACGCATGAGCCTCTTACATGTTTGAATTGTACGTACCTACACTACATACTCGTATTATGTATAAAATATTTCGTTTATACTCGTCGAGTGGTCTAATTATTACCCAAAATAAATATTCTATTTTAAAATTATTTTCAATCTTTTTCTAAACACTCTGTATTTGTTATCGTTATCTCTTCAACGCTGACTCATATTTTACTACATTCCGGTCGGAAGGCGCAATAAAACAAAGTGGAACATGTCAGTTACAGAGAAAGTGTGCAAACAAGTCGGGACAAGTTGTTACAGTTGCTTAGTGATGGGGTAGGTACTAGGTATACAGACAGATTTTTTACGTATTACGATACGTCAAAATTCTGTCTCTACCGTTATGACGGTAGCTAGCTGTCGTGGACGCCCTCTGCCCGGTATAGGGAACATAGGTCCTTAAGTCAAGTAAGTTATAACTGCAGCTAATATTGACAAAATCCTCCTGTAAAATTCGATACTCGGTCTGTTTATCAAAATTCTGTATGTTCAGCTTTTTGGAAAAGTTTAATAATTGAGTGGAGGGTTATTATCAAAATTGCGTAACAAGGTAGATATTTGTGTTAAGGCCGGGTAGCAGAGAAAATGGCGAAAATGAGGTTTTCATTTTTGATTTTTGAGGTACTAAACAGTAAAATTAAAGGCTAAGATTTTTATTGGGCATAGTTGAGGATATTTTCTAGGGCTATTAACGGATGGAAACACGATTTGATGAAGTTGACTTGATAGAATAAATTCCCAA
Organism: Ostrinia nubilalis; assembly: GCF_963855985.1. Lineage (NCBI taxonomy): Eukaryota > Metazoa > Arthropoda > Insecta > Lepidoptera > Crambidae > Ostrinia > Ostrinia nubilalis. The sequence continues at coordinate 13,534,829 of NC_087108.1, forward strand.
AGTTACCTCTATTCGTTTTCTATTTATGGTTTTATTTTTAAAATAAGTGATTTGAGATTCTAAATCTTTTACTAAACTAAAGTTCAGAAATAACTTGAGGGCTTTTAACGGATGAAATTTTTATATTGCGTCTTATTTAGTTACTATGTTAAAAAATGTGGAAAAAATCGTCCATGACGGCTTGGACAATCTCAATCAGTCGCGCGGTGGCGCTTACGGAGGACGGACGCGTGTCAGTTTTTTGGCCGTGACAGTTCGCGATTTGTCAATATTTTTGACAATGATGACTTTGATGAGTCACAGTATAATAATATCAGTGTTACTGGAGAAAGCTTAAATTTTTGATAATTAAAAATTATCAATTCTGTCTACCTATTGAAATTTAAATCGTTCGCATCCTTTTAAACGAAGACTCTACTCATGATACATAGTACATTCCTCAAATATGAGACAAAACCAATGAGTTAAAATTACATTTTAATAGTACCTACATACAATCGTCTTACACTCTTTAGAAGAGCACACTGACACAAATAAATAATAAAAAATACTGTCTAAGGTCTGTAGCTAAAGGTCTAAGCTGTAAGATAGAAGAATCTTCTAGCCAAAAAGATGGCAGATGCAGCAGATGTCAACGGATTTAAAACTGGAGTTCATATGACTCCTTGTAGACTTGAGTCTCTAGAGCGTCCCTTCCTCCACCATGCGTAAGAATTTTCACAAAAATACTGTCTAAGGTCTGTAGCTAAAGGTCTAAGCTGCAAGATAGAAGAATCTTCTAGCCAAAAAGATGGCAGATGCAGCAGATGTCAACGGATTTAAAACTGGAGTTCATGTGACTCCTTGTAGACTTGAGTGTCTAGAGCGTCCTTCCTCCACCATGCGTGAGAATTTTCACAAAAATACTGTCTAAGGTCTGTAGCTAAAGGTCTACGCTGCAAGATGGAAGAATCTTCTAACAAAAAAGATGGCAGATGCAGCAGATGTCAACGGATTTAAAACTGGAGTTGATGTGACTCCTTGTAGACTTGAGTGTCTAGAGCGTCCCTTCCTTCACCATGCGTAAGAATTTTCGCAAAAATACTGTCTAAGGTCTGTAAGGAGTTCATGTGTATCCTTGTAGTTTTGAGTTTCTAGAGCAGTGGTTCTTAACCTTTAAGTCATGAGGGACCATTTCACCAAATTTCTGTCTTGTCAGGGACCACCTCATAATCGGTCAAAACCAGTTTGACTGCAAAAATTAGTTAAAAGTGGTTTTGACCAAGGTGTGCAAGTGCACATCGTGGACCACTTGGAATGCCTCCAGGGACCACCAGTGGTCCGCGGACCACCGGTTAAGAACCACTGCTCTAGAGCGTCCCTTCCTCCACCATGCGTAAGAATGTTTCAAAAATACTGTCTAAGGTCTGTAGCTAAAGGTCTAAGCTGCAAGATAGAAGAATCTTCTAGCCAAAAAGATAGCAGATGCAGCAGATGTCAACGGATTTAAAACTTGGAGTTCATGTGACTCCTTCGACTTGAGTCTCTAGACCGTCCCTTCCTCCACCATGTGTAAAAGTTTTCCAAAAATACTGTCTGAGGTCTGTAATAAAAGTCTAAACTGCAAGATAGAAGAATCTTTTAGCCAAAAACATGGCAGATGCTGCATATATCAACGGATTTAAGACTGGACTGGCACCACCTTGCAATGTCATCCCCTCATTGTTATCTGTAATGTAAATTATTTTTAAAATGTATTTAAAAAATAAAATGTTCATTTTATTATTTCAATAATCTGACCTCTCAACTCAACTACACTACACAAACACCTTTGTTCGCAACTGTACTGACGAAACCTCGATATTATACCGTTCATTTAAGATGGCAAGCTTTTTGCTGCGGTAATGCACTCCAGGTAACCGTGTGTGATGCTTAATTGCTCATAGTGATTTTCGATACAGAGCCCCGTACATACGTTATACATAAATTATGGAAAGAAAACACCCAGACCAATACAAACAAATATGTATGCAATTTTAGTATGATATTTTTATTTATTAATAAACAAAAAGACTGAACAAAATTGATGCGTGTACTGATTAATGTAATTAACCACATGCAAAGCTTTGTGAATTGCAACAACTATAATTTATTATCCAAGCTCTAAATAATCGCTACTACGAGTAACATAACTGATCATAAAATGTTTTTCCAATCGCTCAAGCTCCCGAGGATCTACCGATAGGTCGGGTGACGTAATCTTGAAATTCTTTTAGCCGGCGCGGAACTTCCGGAAGGTCGGGTGACGCCACGCCTCTTTGGACTGTGTTTACTTTGGCAGTTATATTCTATATTTATTCGATTCTAAACTAAAATATATTCCCAAAAATTTTGAAAGTTGTTTTAATTTGTATCACTTGGATATGATTTGTATTAGAAAGTGCTGTGAGTGTGACACTTGAACGGAAGGAAGTCAACCTAACCTAACCAACTGCGTATTTCTAAACTGCGTATTTCTATACTGTGTAGCCGCGAGAGCTCTTTGGCGCGCTGTCTTCGGCGAAGTATTGCGCGCGCAGATTTTGACAGCGCGAAATACCTACTTTAGCAGAAATTCCAAGCCTTAAGTTAGTCTAAGATGGTACATATTTAAATATTTCTATTGTAAATATGTATTAAGTGATGTTCAGTTTCTTGAGCTTTGATACGAATCGAATGTAGGTATCTGTGAACCAGTTAGCAAAGATATTGGGGAAAATATATGGAAATTATGAAAATTCTCATCAAAATGCATGCGGAAATTCAAAAAATCCTCAAGGGTAGGGTAAATAAGATTGACGCAATTCACATCGACAAAAAACTAGCGTTATGCGCACATCACTATTCTGTGCGGGTTCCCTGCGAATGTATCAACATAAATACTTAGCTATCTCAGTCGAGTTATGTCAGGCATCACGTTATTTTTGTTGCCGGAGTCCGTGACCACTAAACTTATTTGACTGCTTCACTTAAAAGCTCGTGTTTCATAATGCGTATCATTCTGTGACTTTAGTTGAAAGTCTTTTATATTTTGACTTTGAGTTTGTTTTCATTGTTAGTTGTTACTTTATATGGTCCAGTGTACTCGCGACGTCCCTAACTGTCAGAAATGGAAGCACATCGCCAGGATAGCTACCTCTAAGATGACATCACCCCACCGTGTAACTCGTCAGCGCAACCACGACCACTCTGACAATAGTGCCCGACTAAGAAGAGTAACTTTGTAGCATTTTTACTTTGTAATAATGAAACACTTTAATACACGATGTTTGGGATACTCGACCTACTCCTTGAAAGGGGTTACACTGAGGCCATTAATAACAAATTAAGTCCAGTGAACCAGTCCCATTCACCCTGTATAACACTGCAGATCGATGTTCTATAGAATATAGGTAGATACACTTTTTAAATTTTTCAATATTCATAAAAAGTAAAGATTCACCAAATAAAACTGGGAAGAAATATTTACTGTTCCATAGAAAGTCTTTGATATTTTCCTCGTATTCCACTTAGAATTATTGTGAGTATAGAGGCAGGCAGGTAATACGAGTAAGTAGATGCATACTCAAAGACTTTTCTATGTACCTATTGTTACTTTGTGAATGCTTTGTAGGTATACTGCTGGAGAGACAATTATCATTAAATAAAATGGAACATGCTCGTCTATTTTGATTATATTGTAAGGAAATGTATCAAAGGAAAAGTAAAGATACACTCTAAAGGTACGTTCAGTAGGCTCATATTTAAACAAGCATGAAAAGGTTACCTTACATACCTAAAGGTTTTTGTATGTACCTTTATGATGGTAGTTAGTTTATACTTACTGAAGAATTAGCTGCTTCAGGTACCCGCACCCACGACGATGTTGTGTGGTAAGCATCGCTGGATTGCAACAGCCAAAATATATTTAGTTATTTGTCAATTTGGGCAGGATGGCTGACGTCTCTAGCTAGAGTTCAGTGGCATGATCAGTAAAGACTTTATTTATGCAAAATAGGCTGAATCCTCCATTTGTCTCTGGTAAATTAAGACGGTAGAGTAAAGTCGTGCTCCGTTATTTCAGACTAATACCTAATTGTTGTTTAATATTATTATCAAGGTCCACCCACAAGGTGGACCGACGACATCATAAAGGTAGCAGGAAAGCGCTGGACGCAGGCCGCTACCAACCGGGTAACATGGAAAGAATTGGGGGAGGCCTATGTTCAGCAGTGGACGTCCTATGGCTGAGATGATAATGATGATTTTCAAGGCATGGTTTTTACTATAATGTAAATATACTCTAGGAATTCATAATATGAGTTAACGATCAAATATAGCCTATTCTTCACAAATATAAGTTACATAATATACGAGTATGACGTAGGTTAATACTAGGAACATCTCTAAACCAAACACACTGTACTAACTCCATGTAATCCTGGATTCTGCGAAGCGCTCTATAATTTATTTACGTCTGTGCTAAAACACGCAGATGCTGAAAGAGGAAAATCTAATTCAATAAGAATACAGCTAAATTCTTTAGGTGAAGCTCACAGTTTCGCGGAATTGATAACATAGCTTAACGTTTTCACCCATGTGAATAACTCTTCAAACAACTGTCTGGTTTCGTTTTCATTACATTTTCAGATTTCCTTGTTTTTGAACTGGTCATTTTTCGCGACTACGCCTGCTTTAATTTCGATCTGTCATAGTAGTCTAGTATTATTCTGATTGCTTGTAGGTATGTTTTACACAGTACAGTTCTTTTTGGAAATCTTCAAATAATTTCAGCACTGTCTCTACTTGTGTAATATTTTTGACATTTTTATTATGATTTAAATTCGTGAAGTCTTCGCTGCGTACCTTCACCACCAATTCGAAGCCAGTAACGTAATAATGATTGTCTAGAAATATCAAAAGAGCGTATCAAAGTCGTTTAACAGGCAATTACCCCTTCATCGATGTATGACAAAAATTTTATAAACTATTTTACGTAGTAATGTTTATTGTGATGTCAATAGCAATTGCAATACTGCTAATTAACTAAAAATTTGCTTTATAAAGACTGCAATTATAATGTTTTTTGTGTTAAGAGGTATCAGCCAGGTTGCTCTACAGTGAAATGCAATATCTCCACTTAATCTCAGCAAATTAATTATGAAGTTCAAAGCGTATTCAGTACGTTCCACAAACTACCTCCTTAAATTTAATGAAACGATCTTAACGACTTACGAACTAATACTTTAAACATTAATTTCCAAACCGTATTTCACTGAGCGCATTACTCCAGTTTCGAAATTAATTTATGTACGGAATACCTCATTTCCTTAGCTCATTAGTGCAAAACAGATCGAAGGAGTAAGTTTACTTCGCGTTTAATACATACATGTCACCCAGCATATAATGCAAAAATAAAATTTTACAAAGTTAAATAGAATTTACCTTATTTACTACTATGTCGTAATACTTTCCAAAATCGAACAGAAAGAAAAATTGCCAAATCACCAAAATTCCAATAGGCTGATAAATTCTAAGATAAACTTAAATAGTTAATCTTCATCGGTTTTCTGTTAATTTTTATTTATCAGAATGTCTGCACTTTACTGCACGATTAGATTTTTTTTTCACTGATAAATATCCATGATTGTCGATTAATACTTTCCTTCTAATTTTAGAAACGTACTTATCTATAAAGTATACTTACTCTATCCGTCTGTCAGTGTCAGTTGTAGAGACGAGCGGTGTTGTTACAGGAATCGTACTGAACATTATTACACTCGCTGAATTTTAGACCACTTTCTCCAATACACAGGCTGCTCTCTTTATACTGAAATCTTGAACTTTTGACTCGCTGAATTTCAGCCTTCGCAGGCTGCTCTTCCTGTGCTGTAGTCCTTAACTCCTGAATAATTCAGTGGCCAGTCTGGTCGCGAATTATATTGTTATTGATAGAGCAACGTCGCGGAATATCTTTGCAGTAATTGCACTATTAATTTCATGGGTCTAATCAGAATGGAGATGTATGCACTCGGTCTATTGTGTCCGGTGAATATATTGAGACCGTAATTAGATGTTGATGATGATGAATGACTTACGAGTTTAACTGTGTCATAATATTAAAAATCCTTTAAATATGATTCAATTTCCATCAACAATTAACATCAGTGTGCTTACCATGAGTTTACGTTAGTGTGCTCGCTAGCGACTGCGTAAAAAAATTGACATTAATTGTATGACATATTGTGCAGCGCCCCTAGTGGCTACTTTCAAGAAACAAAATCTTCATAGAGATTTTTGACGTACTCGCTAGCGAGCACACCTAACGTAAACTCATGGTAGGTGCACTGGTGACATTTAGAACAAAAATGAAAAAAAAAAAATGGCAAGTATACTAGTTTATTTTCAAATTGTTAGGTTATTCAAATGCCAAAAGCTACCTTTGCTCTTTGTATAAGATTAAATCATGTTTCCACAGATAAAACACATCAGAAAATTAGATGCAAGGGATGTTTACAAAGAGCTTGAGCATAAAAAGCTGTGGCGGGCATTGCTTTTATTCCGCAGAATTCAGTAGGACCTTTTATGGCTTTACATCGCTTACCTAAATACTTACTGCCTAAATACCTATATGCACGTTAACTCGAAAACCTAATAACAGTAAAAACTACTTTATTGGGACTCGAACCCATAGGGCCTAATAATTGCTGATCCAAACCCTACCAAGAAATTTTAGGTACCCTGTAAAAACTACATGAAATATTTGATAACCTCTTCTTCTACTTTGCCCCAGCGTTTTTCCGTTATTCTCATTGTTTTGATTTCAAGTTCCAATTGACGAAATAGCTCAATGATAATTTTCACATACTTTTTTTACTTGTATTACGTATAGGTCTATAATATGATAAAGATTTGGTTGCAGAGAATGAGGCTACTGATCAAAGGTTTGCTGTGACTTCAGGGCTTTTACGTTCAGTGTTTGTGTTACTCTAGCGCATTTTATTTACGAGTGCGGCCGCCGCGGTGCATTGATGTTTGTTGTTGTCGGCCTGAGTGCCGGCTAAAGGCTTTGAAGCCAATCGGTTTGCAGTGCAATGACCAAATAGACCATTCGTCTACACGAGGTGTTAATCCTTTGATGCAACAACAACATTTCTATTTCTCTACCAATTTCACACGACTAGTATGTATTCGAAAAACGAACTTGTTCTATTTTTAAGAGATATCTTCCTAGAATAATGCAAGTGAGGTTATTAATAAGTAAACAAAATATTGTGTAAAATGTCATATTTATTACGTAACAAATCGTGTCCATACCAACAAACCTATAACTACGTGTGCCGCGCGTCGTTGTCACATAAAAACGTCATCGGCAAGAGCTTTGCCCTGCCTGTCGTCCTCGAACGTCACCATCTTGTCCCTCCCCTTGCTCCCTTGAGCCTTCTCCCCTTTCTTCTCCCCAAAGGACGACAAATCATACAAGTCCCCCATACCACTTAGGTTAAACTCACTCAAACTACGCGGCACGAAATATTCTATACACTTTTCGGCGTGTCCCGCCGACCGACGCACAGGAGTGTTCCTCTGAAAACCTTCCTCACAGTTCGAAGACTTCCTCCTTGGGAGGCTGTTGAATTTAGTCGGATTTAAGCTGTCAATCTTGAACGTCACTTGCTGACGCTTCTCTTGACAGGTGGTGAAAGACGGCCCGGAGTCGGCCGCCTCTCGATGTCAGGACACCACAGACATTGATATCTTATCGTCGCATATCTTCTCCACGCTATGTACTGCGCGGGACTTAGTCCCACCAGAGCATAGCGCCGTGAAACTCCTCAGTGCTGAGCTCATGTCCTCTTGGATGAGATTGAAGCACATCGCAATAACGACTATACCCACTAAAATATATATGCAGCACACCCCCACAGCAATGTCCTCAGCTTTAGCCGACACTGTGCTGGCGTACAGTCCAGGCTTGAGATCCCCGAAACCTATCGTCGCGAGACTCGAGAAGGAAAAGTAGCAGCCGTCGATGAAGCCCCACTTCTCGGTGGCCCTAAACACAAACGTTCCCAGCCCTATGTACAAGACGATAACGAACAGACTTAGAATAATTGGCACTCGCGTATGGTCCCGACACGTCCAATGGTAGCCGCCGCTGAAGCTGTCCAGGTTGAGAGCAGCTTGGAATGGAGTTCTTTTGGGCCGATCACTGAATTTGTCCTTTTTATCACAGTCACTGAATTGCTTGCACTCGACGGGGAAGCGGTTGAGACAGTCCGCCTTGGCGTGGAAGTCTCCGCTCTTGAGGGTGGAGGGGCAGAGCTTGGAGTAGAGGACGCGGAAGTTCCTGGCCAGCGCCTCGCCGATGGTGGACAGGTATAGCATGATGATGGGGATGCCGACGCAGGCGTAGGTGACCGCCACCAGCTTGCCCACCGATGACTGCGGCGCCACATTGCCATGACCTGTTGACAATACATTGAATTAAAGTATACTGCAATTACTTTCGACTGTGCGGTGTGTGTGTAATAACTCATCTATCCAGATAAAAACTGCCAAGAATTTCTTATTTTATATAAAAAAGTATTAAATACTTAGAAACCATTTTAGATATTCTCTTTTTTTCGTTTCAGATTTCAACCAATTAAAGAAGAACTAAAACTTAACTTTTACTTTTACAAAAAGTTATCTGTGGAGAGAATTTCGTGCCCAATTAGTATTTTAGGAAATTGTTCATGAAAGTTTTACAATATCTTTCAAAGCAGAAAAAAGTTTCAAATGAAATTAAACCAAATCTAAATACTCATCGTTCGAGCACTTAAAACTTCGCCGTTCTATCTTCGGTTTAGAATCTTGGCCCAAAAATATTGAATCTCATTAAAACTTTGTATTGGCACGGATCCGAAAAACCTTTGGATTGCATACATAACATGTTAAACTGTTACCAAATCCTTTTTTATCGTAAATATAATTTCGAAAACAAAATACTTCGTATGTCAAATACACAACAGACTTCAAATCGTAGAGAGTATTTTTATGCCACTAGCAATTTTCCCACCCACACAACTTTGCAAACAGTTGGCCACTCATTTTGCCACAAGTTTAATATAGCGCTATTTCATCTAGACCAGGTATCATTGACAACGAGTTCCAATTCGTTTTGTACGCAAGTACGTGGCCAAATTGTGAATGACGTTTTGTGGTCGTGGCGCAGCTTGTTGTATAGTATCGAAACCACATGAGTGGTAAATACAGTCGTCAGTCCTATATCAGATTACAAATTTTTGTTGCAAAATACTACTTCAGAAGCAGTCATTGATGTGCCTGTAATTTTTTACCTGATTAGGCAGCCCTAGATGGTTATCAATTATCATTCTAGAACTTGAACCTTTTAGGTAGATGAAAATCCCAACCCATTTGAAACATGTTTGGATTGACTGGAAAGCGAATATTACAAAAGTAATAAAAAAATGACCTCACCGATCGTTGTGATCAATGTCAGCGCGTACAAGAAGCTGCTTGAGAACGTCCATCGGTAGTCGCCCTCGTGGTCGTACGATATTCGGTTCTCCAACGAAGCCCCACCCTTGATCGTCTTGATAAGAACCTTCTGAAAGTCCATCAACTCCTTAGCAGCCAGCTTCGTCCAGTTCTCCTTGTACAAGATGTTCAAATCTTCCGTGATAGACCAGAGCCTCTCTACTGTCTTCGACCGCAAATCACCACTAGTAGTTTGCGACTGACTGAGATTCGGCTTCGATGCTGCGACCGCTGTCTCTTCCGACCCAGTGTTCCCTTCTAGAGCCAGGAACAGGAAACCTCCCAGCAAGTTGTACGTGAGGACTAAGAAGCATATCGCGAGACACGTCAAAGGAGATGCCCTCCTTTTGTGAGCGCAACGACAACAGAACAGTCTCGAGTCGTCAACACCCCTTCTTGAAGTGAAACAGCATTTTGCATCTTCCGAAAATGCTATCTCATTCTTACAGTACGCTCGCTTCGACAAATCTCTGCTCCCTTCCTCGAGCATGATGCGTTACTCTATTCTCATCTCTTTCGCACTTCACCGGACCTTATACTTCTTGTGGTGTCTTATCTTCTTTATCTTTGGCATTCTAGTTGGTGTCGTTCACCTCTCGAACCTCGATCTGTAACAATGGAAAAGAAATTGAGTTTTCGTTTACGCGTCACTAGTTGATTGATCAGGCATTACTTGTATCAGGCTCCGCTCGAAATATTAAGCGTCAATAAATGTCAGCGCCAGTAAAATATCGTATTCGGACCACGCTACAGCTGTAAACGTTTTATGTGGATCAAACGGCTGCAAAATTTATTTATTGTATAAAATTGTTTATGGCGCGTAAAACCGGGGATGAATTAAAACACGCATTTTCAGCTATTCTGGAATATACGACGGACCCTCTAAAATCCCATGGCAAATGTAATAAACACCTTAATAAAACTGGAATCTGTTTTCGTAAATAGGAAATGATTTGGCCGTCGGGAGTTACCTTTTGCTTATTTTATGGGATTGTTTTGACTTTCATCGTTTGCTCGAAAGTTTTACAGGATTCGATTAGATTACTTATTTTATTTATTGGTTAAAAGATTGGTTTTTACATGGCTATTTATAAATTTAGGTATAGACGACGGCACGTCAAGATAACCACTGCGGGTTCTTGTGCAGTTGTAATAGGGGCGAGATTGCAACAAAAATGGGTAACCTGATGTGCTGTCGTGTGCACCTTCTATAAAGAAAACATACAATGTTTTTAAGATTTGATTTATTGTATTTACCTGGAATACGAACCTGTAAGAAACAAATCTTAGAAATACTTTTTCCTTCAATGTGTTCTTCGAAATGTCTCATTCCAAGTAATCCTCACCTACTATGAAATGTTACCACCGTAAATCCCTTTGTTAACACAAAGCATAGTATACTTTGTAAACGTCAATAATATAAAACTTTATTGTTTACTTAGAAATATGGAACTTTGAACTTACTACTAACTTGCATCGATAATGTACAAGAGGTGATATATTAATAAATAATTATTATACTAAATACCTATTTTTAAGTTGCCTCTAAGTTGTTCTGGTGTAAGGTATCTTACTTTCATAATTTATTTATTTATTTATTTATTTAATGAAAGAAACATACAGCTTTTATATCACATATAGGTACATGAAAAGTTTAGTTTATTCATAAGCCAAAAAAGTTTCCAATGTTAATTTGTCAATAGCGAAGACATATTATAAAAAGTTTCGTATTAATTTAACTAGGTAATTAAACGCTCATCAGAAACAAAATAATCCCACTTAAACGTGGTCAACCTTTTTAACATGTGAGGTAAAAACACGCAGAGAACAATTGAATATATCAATGTGACTGTATCGAACATTATGTGTGTTGCAAGCATGAACAAGAAATCTATTCTTTGAATAATTAGTTCTACAAATAGGAACAGAGAAAACTGCATTGGAGCGGGCACTGAGCCTGGGGCACCTGAATGACACTCGGCTGAGAAGGAAGGATGAATCTATGTAGTCATTTAAAATTTTAAACAAAAATACTTGATCCCTATGTTCACGTCTTAATTCTAATGACTGAAGCTGCGCTGAATGATCCCTAAACAAGTATTTAAGTCTTTTTAAGAATTTGTTTTGTATCCTTTCCATCTGATCAATATAAGTGGCATAAATTGGGTTCCATACTGTTGATGCATATTCGAGATGACTTCTTACTAAGGAGTTATACAACATTATATAGGTGTTTATATTTTTAAAATCTTTACATTGACGAAAGACAAAACCCAACATTTTATAAGATTTCGCAGTAACTCTATCAATATGAGACGCCAAGTTAAGTTCATTATCTAGATATACTCCCAGGTCTCTCACCTCGGCCACTCTTTTAATCAGAATGTTATTAAATGTATAATTATAATTAATCGGACGTTTTTTGCGTGAAAAGGTAATAGTATGACATTTATCAATATTTAATTTTAGATTGTTAGCTGAGCAATAATCATAAAAATTATTCAAATCGTTTTGAAATAGCAATGATTCTTCAACAGATTTAATGAATGTAAAAATTTTAGTATCGTCGGCGTATAATAATGCTTTGGAATGAAGAAAACAATTCATGACGTCATTAATAAATATATTAAAGAGAAGAGGGCCGAGATGAGAGCCCTGAGGCACGCCAGATGTGATAGGAACAAAGCTAGAAGTATAGCCCTTTATCGCAACTGCCTGGGATCTTTCGCGCAAGTATGAGGTCAACCATCTCAGGAGATCGCCGTGTATACCTACCCTTCCGATTTTCCGAATCAATAAATTATGGGAAATTTTGTCAAACGCTTTAGAAAAATCCGTATACACAGCATCCACCTGGAAGCCATCCTCCATAGTTTGCAATGTTAAATCCTAAAATTCACATAGATTAGATTCTGTGGAACGACGAGGTATAAAACCATGTTGATTTGGGATAATTAACGGTTTAATTGCGGGGAAAAGAGAATCGTAAATTATTTTTTCGAAGAGTTTTGGTATGACAATTTGGACAATTTGGAGATGCCACGGTAGTTAGCGATATTATGTTTGTCACCATTCTTGTGTATGGGCACAATAATAGATTGCTTCCAGATCGAGGGCATCACACCCTGTTTTAGAGACATATTAAATAGCAAAGATAAAGGAAGTGCCATAAGCTTATTACACTGCCTGAGAAATATTGGGTGTATACCATCAGGGCCAGCTCCCTTGGTGACGTCAAGATTCTTTAAATATTTTTCGACAGTGACGCTATCAATGTCCACAGAATTAATAATACAGGCATTGTATGTTACATCACAATCCGAGGTATTGCTACAGGGGGGCTCAAAAACAGACTGAAAGAATGTGTTAAAAAGGTCAGCAATCGTTCGACCCTCAGATGCATGCATATCCCCTAGATATAAACTGTCAGGTATACTACTGTTATCTCGCTTTGATTTTATGAAAGACCAGAAATACTTGGTATTGATCTGGATATTTCCCTCAGCGCGAGCAATATATTGATCATAACACAAAATTTCATACTTTTTAACATCACGACGTGCATTAGAGTAGTTCTCATAGTCACACTGTCTACCATAAACTTTCCATTTTTTATGAAGTTTAAGTTTTTTATTTAGAAGTTTAATTAGACGTTTATCAAACCAAACAGGGTACCTATTGTTGTCTTTAACAATCTTTTGAGGAACAAACTTATTTATTAGATCATTGACAACCTTATAAAAGCTATTCACAGCAGTTAAAATGTCGTTTGGGTCTAGATGATTCTCCCAATCAATATTTGACAGTTCATAATTAATTTTAATATAGTCCGCCGCGTGAAATTGTCGCACTACCCGAGGGGCAGGACACAGACTTGATGTATAATTAATAATTATGTCGATACACAAAGGAGGATGATGACCATCCTCAGGTAGTGACAACGGCGTGGCTCGTTGTACTGTACAGTTCAAGTCGGATATTACTAAATCTAATTTCCTACAGTTCATATTGTCAACGTGATTATATTGAGATAAGTCGTTAAAGTTTAAAAACGCATATATTTGAGAAGTTAGTACATTATCTTGTGGATTTTAAAGACACAGTTTACTATCAGAAGTATGTGGAGTTGAGTTCCACCTAGCAATTATGTATACAGGGTGTTTCTTGTAAGGTGTCAAGCCGAAGGCAGGTGATAGGTGAGGACTAGACCTATCGATTTCACCCCTATGTATGTTCTACGATTTTTCGTAGTTTAGAAGTTATCGTTAATTTTGTGATTTTTTAAAATTTTATGACCTAGTATACTTTAAATTTTTTTATCTTTTTTTGGGTTAACTTTTCTCAGATTTCTTTTTTTTTGACAGATTCCCTAGTAATTGCAGATGTTTGAAAAAAATAATCACCTTCCTACCTTTGATGCAAGATACAAAATGTTTGCTAGAAAAATAAAAAATAGGCTTTTAGCAGAACATTCAAAAATTTGAAAAGAGTGTGTGTGTGTGTGTGTGTGTGTGTGTGTGTGTGTGTGTGTGTGTGTGTGTGTGTGTGTGTGTGTGTGTGTGTGTGTGTGTGTGTGTGTGTGTGCGCGCGTGCGTGTGTGTGTGCGCGTGTGTCTGTGTGAGAGGTCCGCCGCTGACCTGAATGCACATTCGACAACGACGCAAAACAATTATTCGTAAATTTACAAAAGCTTCTTGCATTCTAATATGGTTTTGTGCTTCAGTCAGCTTTGTCCGCAGTTCATCAATATTTTCATATTCCCTTTTGTATATCAGATGAAGAGCAAGAGCTTCCACGTTGTGGATAAAAAAAATCTTTTCAGTTATTGTCTCTAAATGTGTTCTACATAACGTAAACTTAGGGGATTGCAAATATTACTTAGTCCTAAGAAAGTCAAAAACTTGTAACGGAATCTCCGACTTACCACTTTAGTGGAGCGATTACAGAAAATAATGGCCTATTAAGTACATGTTTTTTTGTGTTATTATGAAAGTTTAGAAAACTGCGCAGTTTTTAAAATTATTTTGGACCTATGGAAATTCTTTTTTTTTCTCATACATTTCAGTTGAAAATTTTAGAATGTTCCGCTAAAAGCCTATTTTTTATGTTTCTAGCAATAATTTTGTATCTTGCATCAAAGATAGGAAGGTGATTATTTTTTTCAAATATCTGCAACTAATAGGGAATCTGTCAAAAAAAAAAATCTGACAAAAGTCAACCCAAAAAAAGATAAAAAAAAATTAAGCCACTAGGTCATAAAATTTGAAAAAATCACAAAATTAACGATAACTTCTAAACTACGAAAAATCGTAGAACATACATGGGGATGAAATCGATAGGTCTAGTCCTCACTTATCACCTGCCTTCGGCTTGACACCTTACAAGAAACACCCTGTATATAATAATCCCAATAACAAGCTATCAATCTAACATTAATATCTATTAGTTTAGTTCTTCGTGTTTGTTTTATCCCAGCTAATGTCAAATAACCAATACTAGCGCGAGAGAAAGCCGTTCTCAACTATTTAAACAACGAAAGGGTAAACATACATAGGTATACATACGGGATAACTTACCGCACCTCACGCAAACCGTTTAACATGTTCAAACACGAAACGGAATGGCTAATGAGGGATCGAACACCCGGTATACTGGAAACAATTAAATAATCAGCACACAAATTCCCCCAATCAGTGTCCAAAACAAACAATTTAATGAAGAAACCATGCTTTATTTGTTTAAACGTAACTAAATGAAGTTTAAATATAGTGAGATTAATTTGATGGTGATTACTGATTACACCACGTAGAACCGAAAGTTTTTGTATCCTTAAATTACAAAGTATTAGGAGTCCCCAAATATGTAGTTTAACTTGGACAGACAAATCTACATAATTACTATCCACACAAAACATAGAAATAAATTGTTCCTGTCTGGGTTCTACCTACACGTGTACCTAAGTCACAAGACGGATGAAAACAAAATATTTCTAAACTTAGAAACTAGGTCTTCCCGGAATCCATTCAGGGAAAATTCAATTACTAGCAGGGTTTCACGAGATGTAAGTTTCAGTGATTTGACTAATTTGTTTTATTTATAGTAGGCTGAATATTTAGAATGTTATTCCGAACTAGAATTTGATAAAAATGAATAAACATTGTCTTCAAATCACAGAATTGTAGCGCTTATAATAAGTGACCTCGCTTTTTTAATTTTAGAAACATTTTCTTCGGTCTCAAGTTTATTTTTTTAACTATCACACCAATTACAGTCCTGAAATAATCAGAGCTTCAAGAAAAAGGAATTATAAACTTGTTTATTTTCCATCAAGCTCTCTGAACTTAATAATAATATAATTCAATTTCTAAGTCTGGAAATATTGCAAGGATAGAAATACAAGTCCTATCTTGTCTTCAATTTTCAATATTTCTGTCCGAGTGATTTCAATCAGGCTGCAGGCAAAGTTTTCCCAGTTTCCTCTCGCGGAGGCGCCGGCAAATCAGATTATGAACATTTTCTCCTTAGTGGGGACATGTCGGGATTGGCTCTCAGATGTTTAGTAATAAAAATAAAAGTAGCAAAACTACTCAGTAGAGATATGAAGAGACTATTCACCACTCAGTGCAATTTTATCGAAAGTGGGGCAAGTTGTTTTTCTGTTAGATGCGATCAAGTGAATTTTTTATCGTTAAAATAGTCCTTAGGAACGGAGTAACTGTCCTCTCACTAAATATCTTAGTAATTGTGTCTTTTTACCACTTTTACTTTTTGAACTTTTACAATTTGTCTTTTTACTGCGCCAGAAGGAGGGTTATGTTTTTTACGTTGAGAGGACATGAGAAAAAATGTTTTTTTTTTGCTTAACTGTCATTTAATTTTCATACATTTTTATCTTGATCACGGAAAAAACTTATTAGAATTGTCTCAATACAGAGTCAAATTTAAACGGCCTAGCTCTTCAATTTGAAGAGCTAATCGAGATTGGTAAACTTATGCTGAATCTATGTAGATACATCAAGGCTGAGTTGCACTACCTAACTTTAACGGTAACTATAACGATAACTGGTGCTTTTTGTATGTAGTTTGACAGATTTTTGACGTTTGTGATAGTTAAAGTAAGATGGTGCAACCCAGCCCAAGTGTTGTGTCTTGACAGAGTCTAACATACTCGCTGCTCGCTGCAACCCAGCCGTGCTGGTGGAACTACGAAATTGGGGTAACTTCGCACTTGCCTGTGTACATTTACCTTGTAGCTTAATAGCTCGCTATCCACTTGTTGGGAGTTCTGTAGTGCACTGCTTAATAGGTTAATGGTACTGTGAATTCTGGCGCGATTGAGTTTACAAGATAGTGTAGTGTGTGCATAATGCATCACGTACGGTCTACATGCTGCACATTTCCTAATATGGATGGGTCTTAATAGTTTTTTTGTATGCGTAACAAGGCAGTTATTTGACCACAATCGCACCTGATGTCAAGTGGGATGCACATATCTGCCCTGTAAGTGCCTACTCACTGTCGCCTTGAAAAGGCCCGGATTTAGTCTTTGGGAAAGACAGCAGCAGACAGCGAATTCCAGTCCCTAGCCGTTTGCATTATAATAGTTTTTTGTGAATGCAAGATTGATAACTGAACGGTATGTCAAGACACTATTTATGGCGTCTAGCACTGCATGTCATTTGTGCAGTTTGAGTTACAAGGATACTTCGTTTGTACTTGCTGATCACCACTATTGATAAATTTAAGACAAGCAGTCGCCTATGGTTCTGGCTATTTTTCTACTCTAGCCAGAGTATAGAATAAAATCAGGAAAAGTAAATTCGTTATTGGTGAAAAGTAGCAATTGCTATCACAAAATAAATAAAGGAAGAAACATATCCATCATATTTCTTACACAATGGTATCAGTCTTCGTTCAGCATTCAAACCTTTGAAGTGAAATTGATTGAACTGAACCAGTCCATTTCACCAGAGCACGTTATCATAAGTGTCCACTTTACCAAAGGACGCTAAAGAGAGTAAACGTAAATACGCCCTAAAAAGCCCTGCCTAATGACCGTCTGTCACATAAAACTTGCCTGAAAGGATAAATGTAACTATTATTAGTCCGCCTAGACACAATACAAATAAGAAAAGTAGAGACGCTTTTAATGTTTTGCTCAAAATCAAGATTTATTATCTTCGTCACAACACTTGTCGAGTCTAAGAGTAGACGCACACCGTTGATTTTTAGTTGGCCGATAGTTGTGCCCGATTTTAATTTGTATGAAGAATCGGTCAAATCGAATCGGCGTAGTGTGCGCACTCCCATACATGCCCATACTGATCAACTGCCCGACTAAACTATCGGCCGACGAAAAATCAACGGTGTGCGCCTACTCTAATCGGTTGTGTTGTGTTCCTACAGCTATGGTCAAAACTACTTTTGCTAAACGTCAATACGGTAGACTGTCATCCTCTATTTATAATGTCCTTAACAATGAATTAAATATTTATCCGTTGACTATCCATGAGTGTAAAAACAGAATCACAGAGTGGCTTAAGACCAAAAACTATGACGATATCGAAAACCTAGTCAAACCTTATACATAGTATTCACACACACACACACACACACACACACACACACGCACGCACGCACGCGCACACACACACACACACACACACACACACACACACACACACACACACACACACTGACACACACTGACACACACTGACACGCGGTACAATAGAGATTTGAATAAGTTCTACTTTAAATATTGTTAACACAAGAGCGGTGTTTCCTAACACAAGCAACTGTATGCTTAAAAGGAAACTCCAAACCCTGTATGTTATTTAATGAACTTTTGTAATGAAATAAAATATTTTGTATTTTTTTTTTTTTTGTGTGCGTCAGAAGGAACTAAAAATACATACGAAAGAGATGAATGAAAGGCACATGAAAAGGTGAATCGGAGTGAACTCATAAGAATGAACAAGAAAATAAGGACCCAGAGAAAAGATTAAAGGAATAAAAGGGATGAAACAGATCTGAAAATGGGTGTGATGAGTATGAATGTTAATGGATAATTAAAAATAAATGGATGAAATAAATTAAAGAGAGTATGATCCGTGTTAAGAAACGATAATAAAATATAAATAGCCTATCCTATGATCTAAATATTGAAGTCAAATTATGAGTTTTATTCAATGTTACTTTACAATATTTATGGGCATAAGACTGTAGAAGAAGAAGTTTAAAGAGTGAAAGACGATACCAAAGTATTAACAAGGAAGCCTTCTACTTGCCCTTGTTTTGTGTTCCAATCCTTTCTTTGTAGTCCCACATAACATTGTCATTTCCAAAAAGCGCAAATAACTAAAGATATTTCTATCGGTTTTCTCACCGAACTCTCTACACTCGGTTATGTGCCTTAATCCATTCTGTATAGGATCGAGTTTGACTTTTATCTAGGTAGTATATTGGCGCTAAGTCTGTCAGGTCAGGCATTGTCAAAAGGGGATTTTCCAAACGGGGATATTCTGGGGGAGGGGAAAGGGGTCACAAATGCCTGAGTCTCTAGCTGAATATTGCTTTTATAAGTGGCTGTTCGTCGGTGTAATTGACAGTAATGGTAATACCTAATATGATACATATATCCGAATATCTACATTATTTTCCCTACTTAGATACTCGTACGATGTTTCGGGAGATTGACGATGATACAGCAAAAAAGAAAACAAAACGACAACGTTTCACGCGCCTGTCTTTAAATAAAATTATCAGAAAAACAAAAGTAGGTATACCTACCTAATTTTAAAAATAGGTTAACTTAATAATGAAACTCTGAATCACTTTTTACTTTTTCACCGCAAGTATCTTTGTTCGAGGCCAGTAATTTGCTAAAACAACAGGGAATGGAGTTGAAGGAGCCGGGGATGAAACAATTCAATTTTTCAATTCATGAGTAATGACATTATCCAGCTCTCGCTGCACAAATGTGCCACGCCAAAAGGATCGCGCCAATAGAATAAAGCGTAATAAACAAATATTATGTTTGCTAAGTTCTAGCTTGAAAATTAAAAATAATTGGGTTCTACTCTTTCAAAATAGTTTTGATAGTATTTTCCATTCCTAATGAAGCACTTTATATCCGGACATATTTGACTCTTAATTAAATGGATAGTAATGATAACGAAAGTCCTAATTGTATTTAGGATAATGATTGGATTTCCTATAACTTTTGCAGCAGTAATGAAAAGCGGAAGCACCTAGAGAATAAAGTGAATATTAAGTTAAACGGATCATTGCGATGATTTATTGGTTACATACATACATGCGCAAAGCTGGGACTTTAAGCATTTTCATCAGATTACACTTTATTTTTATTTAAAAAAAATAACAGACAATAAAACAAAATGTTTGATTCGAATTCTCGAATAAGCTTCATAACATCCGATTCTCTGAAAAAAATAGCGAATAAAAATGCCTGTAACGCGGCTCACAGCAACACAGTAATCCTTTTTAATGAAATGGCGTTGTTCTATGCATTTGTTGCGTATTCCCCTAGTTTATGCATCGCAAAGCTTCTGAATGGCACGCTGTGCGTGGCTATGCATGAAAACTATACCACTCTTGCTGGGAATTAGGCCAGAGCAAATTGACAGAATTTTTTGTGCACCTGCACGAAAAGCAAATCGCTTTTTTTTCTGAATTATACCTAAACAGTATGGAGCCCTTAATATGTTATTCCAGATTATACCTGGCTGGATCATAAGCAGTATAGAATCGTTTACAAAGTACCCAACTTGATCAAAGCATTGTGTTAACAGATAATCCACGAACAACGAATTTTCACTAAACAATCTCGAGTCCTGAGAGACCTGGCGTTTATTTCAGCAACCTGGCTCAAACTGCAGCATCGACTCGCTACCACTCAGCATCCTCAACAATCCCTCGAAGCCACTAATCACTAACTAAGCACACAGTGGTGGTAGATAGAGAAGGCTTATTTATAAAAGTAAGATACTAAGTCCAAAGTACTAGATACTGCTACTTCGTGCTTCCTACTCGTATTAGATACGTACTACGCACGCAGCACTATTCAGGGATACGCAGGCAATTGAGAGTTTTCCAAACAATTACAGTCCAGAATATTCAGCCTTATTTTAGGGGACTACAGTAAGCTTCTTTGTTCGAGCCTAAGCTTTAGAAGGAAAAAAGTTTTGACATGGGAACAAATAGTTGTCCTGCTATAAACAGAAGTGCATTTTTGTTGTGAATACCAATTTGTAGCTCAGTAAGAATACTTTATAAAAAAGTTGTGAGGTAGATGCTCTACATTGTCACTTTTCATTAATCACTGAAATTCTCCCGTTGAATCGCCAGTAAATGTTCCATTTCACACCTTGATCAGGTGCTACTGCACCTAAGTGCACTACACCAGTAGATACACTAATCACCAGCTAGGAAGCTAATTCGCGGCGCTCTGTGGAGACTCTTCCAATGTTATTGAATTTACCCCTTTGTTCTTTATTGGCAGCGTCTCTAGATGCGGCATCTGTATTCAGACTGCGTTCGAACAAATTAACTGCCATTGTGTAAATACAATGTCTATTACGCTGTTTATTTTTTGGACTTTACCTACCAACCTTAAATTTTCGAATGGATCGAGCAAAAGTGAGGTTTTGCCAATGGAAAAGGTCTATATTAGGTCTATTCTTCAATATTATTTTACAATCATTCCACGCAGCCGTTGTTTATCGTCGTCTCTGACTAATCAACCCACATTCCTCCATCCACGCATTCCTATCGTTCATATAATACATCATCAGTCTGATTTATAATTTACTCCATGCGTTCCATTATACCTACAGATATTTCAACCTGTTTCTGAGATTAATGACTTCAATTTGGGTAATTACATAAAAATGATGGCGGTGGGCGGGACACATAGCTCGTAGAGACGATGGCCGTTGGGGCAGAAAAGTTCTCGAGTGGCGACCACGGGCTGGAAGACGTAGCATGGGCAGGCCTCCTACTAGGTAGACCGACGATCTGGTAAAGGTCGCGGGAAGAGCCTGGATGCAGGCAGCGCAGGACCGTTTATTATGGAAAACCTTGGGGGAGGCATTTTTCCAGCAGTGGACGTCATTTGGCTGAAACGAACGAACGAAAAATGATAGGGATAAATGATTGTGATTAGTGACGTACTCGTACATTCATTATTTACACAATGTTGCTGTGGTCTATATTATTACGTCGGCATCGTTAAGCCGCCGGCATATTTCACGCCACCAGATAGTTTGGCACTCATACGACATTACTTTTATCGCGCATCTAAACTGCCACAAACCACTTATCGGTCGCCATTAATCGTTGTGCATCACCATGGAAATAGAAAAACTTTTTCAACATGTGGTGTGTTACGTCTCTTCCTTTTTTACAATGAATTCATACATAATACATTGTCGACATTCTACCAGCTCGCACTAAGCGTTTATAATGCGAACAGCTAGGGACTGGAATTCGCTGCCTGCTGCTGTATTTCCCGAACATTATAATCCAGCCTTTTTCAAGATAAGAGTGAATTGGCATCCTAGACAGCATCTCACTTAACATCAGGTGCGATTGTCTTCAAATACATGCCTTGTACTGCATAAAAAAAATTAAAACATTGTCATCGTAATAAATAACAAGCTTTTTTTACTATCAAATTTTAACTTCACTGTGATGACAGATTGGTGCAGGTACTAAGAAGGTTATGGTTACAAAGGATACCAAGAAATTAATGTCCTAAATACATGCTTTCTGCTATGTACTGTACTGTAATTTTTATTTCACTGTGATAAGAAAAGATAAACTCGCGGCTTAGTTCAAATCGATTCGGGTACGAAGAAGGTTACGGTTACAAAGGGCACCGGGAAATTGTTTAGATTCCCAGAAAAATATATCTCACGCCAGCTTTATACAAACAAGGGATTTGATTACATGAACAATTACTCTTTGAAAGCCGCTTATCAGGGAACGTATCCTTTACATTCGCCGATTTTCCCGGTTCTTCCTCGTCACTAATAGTGATCGCCCATAACCGGGGTTCCCCCGGGAATAATAAATGCGTTCATCCCTTGTTTTCGACCGGAACGTTTTTATTACAATATTTATAGAGGCTGGTATTATTTATTATGATTAATTCGACGGTTTTTTGGACGACATTAACTGAATATATGGGTGGGTTTTCCTTTTTACGTTTTGCTGGTTGAACACAGTATTCTCATAGTTTTTGCGTAAGATTATTTTAAGACTTTTAAAGATCTTTGTAATGATGATGCAAGTGTGTAAGTGAGTATCCAAGTCTGAGTGGCAAGAATTCCTAGAGTCTTTATATGTGTCTAAAAGTGATGTTATTTTATCAAAGTTTGATCAGAAATTTCAATTATCTAGAGAAGGTTTGGTTAAGCTAATATTGCAAAGAAAGAGTTTCTTGAAAGATTTTTACGAGTCACAAGCAATTTATCATGTACTCCCTCCTCATGAATGAATGATTACTCTTTTTATGTTGTTACCCCATAGAAAAAGTGGATGTTTCTGCTTCAGAAAACTGTTTCCAGTAATTTTTTTCCTGTTACAATTATGACGAAATAAGTACCGACTTTTTATAGACATTTATTTCCATCGTTCGGTCCAAAAAATGGCCAGCAACACAAACGCTTTAACGCCAACGTTTTTGTGTGAACGCTCCGTCCAGCGCTATCTTCATTTCGGCACAAAGCCGGAGTCAGTTACAGCTTTCATCTGCAGTCTTTTGCGGCTCTTTTAATATCGCGAGTAATCTGCACAAATGCTGCTCTAGGGCTGTTACTTTATATTTTAAATTATTCAATAATTAAATCTCATCATTACTGAGCATTGACGTAACTCGCAGAATTGTTAAAATCAAGTGGCAGTGGGCGAAACACGTAGCTCGTAAGATGGCCGTTGGGGCAGAAAAGTTCTCGAGTGGCGACCGCAGGCCGGAGGATGTAGCGTGGGCAAGCCTCCCACTAGGTGGACCGACGATCTGGTGAAGGTCGCGGGAAGAGCCTGAAGCGGGCAGCGCAAGATCGGTCGTTATGGAAATCCTTTGAGGAGGCCTTTGTCCAGCAGTGGACGTCATTTGGCTGAAACGAACGAACTGAGCATTAGTGGACCCAGCACACGTGATAAGCCAAGTGCCAAAAAATGTTATTTTGTCATAGTTATTAGGGTACGTCAGCCCACTGCCTGCCGTTCTGCCAATGTGAGTCATTTAATTGTTAGCTCTCGGCTAGAGTCCTCCATTTTCTTTTGTGACACAGCCAAAACAATAAGGCTGATTTGCACCACCTAACTTTAACGGTAGCTATAACGAGAACCGATGTTTTTTGTATGGAGTTTGACAGATTTTTGACGCTTATCAAAGTTTAAGTAAGATGGTGCAAGCTAGCCTAAGAATTTTGCCATGATATTTTTAAATACATTGTGCATTGTGTTGAATGAGTTAACATATGTTTGTTACCTAACTAATGTTCGAGATCGCTTTGTATAAAACTGTTACTAAGAAACTTGTGAGTTGAGAGCCAGAAATAAACGATGTCTGTGTTCCACTAATAAACTCTTATTCAATGCATCAACCCTGCACGTGAATAATTTATATTTAAGCAAGAATTCAGGCCAAGTTTTGGGATTCTATTCTAAGTACGAGTAACTTCCTATTAATTCATTAAGTTCACGTTAAAGCGGCGTGATTTTATCATTATGACTTTACAGCCGCGCCACGGCACATAAATTGTTAATTTGCCTAAGTCAATTTCATAATTATACATTAGAAGTTGAATAATGACTTTAACCCTTTCACGCATATGGGACACATTTGTCCCCACATAGTTTTCACAATTTACAGTAATACTGGGTAAGTTAAACCATTTGTAGTTTAATATTCTTAAATTTTATTATTACCTTTTATGATTATGCGCTAGAAATAATAAAAAACTTGATTACATGTATAAAAAAATAGTGGCACAACATGTGAAAAAAAAATTTATTAGACGTCAAAATTGAAAATTATTTTTTTATTACTTATAGGCTTTCTGCCACTGTGTTTCTTCCAATTTTACATTCAATGGTAAGTATAATTATAGTTTCATTGCATATTTTCGTTTATCTTCGTACGAGTTAGGAATATTATGTAAAAATCTAATTGGGACACGGGTGTCCCTATATGCGTCAAGGGTAACTTGGTTCTTACTAAGGATATTGTTTGCGTCGTTATAATTTGTATGTTTATATCGATGTTTTATATAATATTCATACATTTATTTGTAAACCATTTGTCTTCAAATCGACATAAAAAAATTCGCTCAGGAAAGACGAAATTTTGGAAGTCATGAAGTCATGATAACTGATGATAGCGACAATGAGGATGGTTTCCTCCTGGATAAAAGGGCGTCTACTGCTACTCTGCTCCCCTGAGGACTTCCACAACGATCGTTTCTGTGCTGCTCGTATACATGAATGTATACGAGAAGCACAGGAACATGAGGCCTGCCACACTGCGTCTTCCTATCCGTGGGCGCCACTTGAGAAATTTTCTGCCCTCACTTCTGCGAGCTACCCTCCCTGTCTCTCTGCCCTACCCACTGCCGCGAAAGTTTGACAATTCTGCGGGCTATGTCTGTTACTTTGGCTCTCCTGCGGATCTCCTCATCAAAATTTGGGTGACTTTGAGCCTTCTCATGAGGCCCATAGTGAAGGAATACGTCTCCGTTCCGTACGCCATCACTGCCAACACACATTGGTCAAAGACTTTCTATCGATGGTCTTGAGACACTGCGGTACTTTTGATAAGAAGATGTCGCGAAGCTTCACGGATGTTGTCCCCCCGAGTAAGATTCAACGATTGTAGTCACGGCACGGCTGAGACCTTGGAAGACCTAGAATCAATGCTCTATGGCCTCAGTAGAGGCTCTCAATAAATGGGATTCAAAATAAATAAGGACAAGACGAAAAAATATGTCAAATATCCGTGTTACAGCCCCCCTAGACAAAACGCACTTTTTGATAGAATCGAAAATCGAATCCGTCAAAACTCCATACAAAAAAGGGGCTTTTCGACCACTTTGCGACTGGTTTGCGATTATAATTTGCACTTTGTCTAGACCCACAGCACTCCTTTGAAGGTTAGAGACTCTACACTCAAAGTTGTTCTTGGAACAAACAGTCAAATTAGGTAGGTCTACTAACTTCAAGAAAGACGTCTATGATGAGAGGAGGATCAAACATACAAATCCGTAAGATAAGACGCTATTTATTTTAAATTTCTTATTATAAATATTAATATTATGCTTATTGATTAAATTTCATTTGTATTTTTAGTTTGTTTTGTATTTATTTTGCAACAAAAGCGTCGAAGTATTTTATTTCCAATATATGAAGCAATGTTTACCTTAACGCATATAGGGACATATGTGTCCCCTACTGAAAAACACTGAAATACATAGCACTTGTATTTTCTGTACTACTTTTATGTTAAATTAGACTAAAATAAATAGATATAACTAAAGAAAAAATAATTTTATGGCTTGGATTAGTTATAAGCGTGTAAGGGTTAAAGAGACTCTAAAATTGTATTATAGTTTTTTATGAAGAGTTATATCTAATACTGAAGCAAGAATATTTTTCTTATTACATTAAAATTATGATAAAAGTTGTTTTCCTATCAATGTGTGCTTATTGTAACAATTTATGTAGATATATTTTTACGTTTCAAATTGTTTTCACAGAAAAAATCTATTATGTAGGTATATATCTACTTTTCCCGTTCCAGAACTCTATCCAACTTGCATATTCTGCTGCAAAATTAAAATGACTTTAAGCCCAGCCCTAACAACGTCGTAACTATTTATATTACGTCGCGCGAACTTATTTTTAGCCTTTTGAATTTGCGCCGCAAGGGCGGCTAAGATGTTTTGTCTCGTGCAAAAAGGTTCAATTACTTTCTGTGGCGTGTTCTACTTTATACTCCATCTAAGTTTCAATTATGAAAATCTTTTTATACGTTCCTTGTTGCCTGAAATCTTAATAACTTTGATCACGATGTGAATCTGGTTCTTGATAGAGTTTGCCTTGGCCTAGTGGCTTTAATTCAATTCCCAATTTTGTTCCAAATTATATGGAACAAACTAAAATACGACCAACAAAATAAACTACAGGACCCTAATAAATGAAGGCTACTAGAAACTAGTTAATCTGAACTAAGGCTGGGTTGCACCATTATACTTTAACTTTGACAGACGTCAAAAATCTGTCAAACTTTATACAAAGAGCACCGGTTATCGTAATAGTTAAAGTTAGGAGGTGCAACTCAGCCTAAGACAGAATGTCAACAGTCGACGTCCCAGGAACGATAAATATGTTAATGAAAATTTCATTTACTCTATTAAATTGAAAATATTTGGGGACTCTTGTTACTGGAATCTCGTTCGTTAAGCGAGCAAGGCAAGGTGAGCAGTTTGGTACTGCCAAATTGAAATTCTCATCAAAATTCAAAATGTAAGGAGACGGTATCTACGTAAAACGTATACAATATCTGGTGTGGCGTGTAAATAGCCACACCAGGAATAAAAAAATTGCGGGGAAGAAAGATGATGCGGGGGTCGGCTGGTGACTCCAAACAACTCAAAAATACAGCTGCATAAAACGGAAACCACCAACCTGCGGATCAGAAGACGGAGACCTGGCTTCGAGGGTCGACCCGTCGATATTTCTTGCGGTTTTGATTATTTCAATATCTTCAGCAAATATTCAGCGGATTTTTCACATTGACTTCATTGACAGACGTTCCAAGACAACATAGAGTTTTTTCTTAATTTTCCATAGAGGTCTTTCGCGAAGGTTGGCTCCTGGTTGAAGGTGCTGGCCCCGAATCCGATAAACAGATTAGTGGGAAACCATCTCATGCAGCTAGATAATTTGAGAGTTGGAGCCACCGAAGAAAAGGAAGAGAAGAAAGTTGGACATAGGCCCAACCATGCTCCCCGCCTTGAAGTTCATTAGGACTTCAATAAAGAAATTATAATAAGAAAAGAAAGAAAAGGGGGAACATGACGTATTATTGCAATTTGCTAAGTATAAACAAAAACTTCAAAATACATCCAGGAAACCGTAAAGAATCAATTCCCTAAAGAAAACAAAATGTATAAAGTCCTCACATCGAAGAGCTTTAAAGTATTTAAATTAATGCATAAAAATAATACGAATAATATTCAAGAAATAAAATAATAGTTAATGTAATAAATAAATGCGTTATAAGTTGTTATTGTGTAGGTAACGGATATAATTTAGTTACTGGGCGCTTATAGACACCAGTACTGGTTCTAACAGAAGCGACTCTGACCACACCATCGGAACCGGGAAAAACTTCGGTAATTACACCAAGTACCCAATGCAAAGGCGGTACATTATCATTGCCTATTATTACAACCGTACCTAGTTCGATTGAACGTTCAGGTGTGCACCATTTCTGACGAACTTGCAGCGTGTGCAAATATTCGAGGCGCCATTTATTCCAATATGATAAAACAAGCTGGTCTAAAAGTTTCTTGCGGTTGGTTAAAGTTAATTTTTCATCTTTCAGTTCTGTTGAAGGCAAGTAACGCAAAGGAGTGGACATTAAAAAATGTGCTGGTGTCAAGACGTCCGGATGTGGATCAGCTGATATCGCTACAAGCGGTCGAGAATTTAAAATGCATTCAATTTGCACAAGAACTGTTAGAAGTTCTTCATAAGTAAAAAGTTGTTTACCTACAACACGGTACATAATATGCGTTTTTATACTTTTTATATTCGATTCCCATATACCACCAAAGTGTGGGGCGCGGGGAGGGATCATTTTCCACTCTATGTGATGATCAATTAGCATTCGCTTAATCTCATCTTGAAATTCAGTATTATTTAATACGTTATATATTTCGTCGAGCTGGGCTTTAGCACCGACGAAATTGGTGCCATTATCTGAATACATAACAGATACTGGACCGCGGCGAGATATAAATCTTTTAAAGGCGGAAAGGAACGCATCTGTGCTAAGATTAGAAACTAATTCTATATGAATAGCTTTCGTAACTAGACAAATAAAAAGACATATGTATGCCTTTTGAGAATGTTGTCCCCTTCGTCTAGTGGGAATGAAGCTAATAGGACCTGCAAAATCAGTACCAGTATGTACGAAAGCTTTAGCATCTTGAATGCGAAATGCGGGTAAATCTGCCATTTTGGGAGATGGATGCTGCGGGTTCAAGCGGAAACAAACATTACACTGTCTACAGCGGGCGCGTATAATAGATCTGGCATTTAATATCCAATAGCGTTGACGGAGAATAGACATGAGCAATCCAGGTCCAGTATGACAATTAGCGGTATGATAATGATCGATAAGAAGTTCGACGACGCGGTCACGTTTGGGTAGAAGCGCAGGATGTTTGGCTTCATAGGGAAGGTCTGATTTAGACAGTCTTCCTCCAATGCGAATTACACCGTAAGGGTCTAAGAAAAGTGATAAGCCACGGAGATGCTTCGAAGGCAACTCACCAGCCTTTAACAATTCAATTTCTTTGTTAAAATGAACGCTCTGAATGCTTTTGAGTATAAAAATCTCCGACGCATTTCTATTGGCTACGAGCTCATTACTCGGCAACCTTTTTGTGAATTTCAGAATATAATAAAACGTGTTTAGAAGCTTATTCCAGGAATTAACGTGGTTCGATATTTGATCAATTAAGGGAGGCTCAGAAGGAGCAGCAATAATAAGCGTATTGCTTTTATCTTTAAACTCTGGCAGAGTTTCACTCTCTAATGGAGTAAATATATCGATAGGCCATTCATTGACAGGTCTTTGAAGCCAGACTGGACCATCCCACCATAATGAATGAGAAATCAGCTGAGAAGGTAACATCCCTCTAGATATACAATCACTGGGGTTCTCTTTGCCCGACACGTGATGAAAACAATGAGGCGGTAAATTTTCTTGGATTTTGGCTACTCTGTTACTAACGAAAATAGACCATCTATGAGGAGACGAATGTATCCAAGAAAGTGCTATCGTGGAGTCAGAAAAAGCATAGATTCCTACAATTGGAATGCGCTCGGATATTCTCTCTCGGACTACTCGCACAAGTTTCGAAAGAAGTAAAGCAGCGACGAGTTCCAAGCGTGCTAGCGTTTGGATTTTACTTGGTGAGACTTTAGATTTAGCACATAGAAGCCTGACAACAATATTACCTGCAGGGTCAGTTATGTGTAAATAAATACAGGAACCATAGCCATTGAGACTAGCATCGCAGAAAGCAACAATGTTTACTGCGCAATCCAAGTTAACACCTATATGACGCGGAATACTCATGGTCGAAAGAGCGGGCAAATCTAATAGAAAAGCAGCAAAACGATTTTGAATGGATTCCGGAGGTACTTCATCCCAATCTATCTTGCTTAACCAAAGTTCCTTAACCAAAATCTTGGCAAACAGGACGACGGGAGCAACTAAGCCGAGAACGTCAAATAAGCGAGCAACCAGAGAAAGAATACTGCGTTTTGTACATTTACTGTCGACTGCGGCAGTAGTGAAGGAAAAATTGTCATCAGCAGGTTCCCAGGACAATCCCAGTATTTTAAAATTATTATTACCTGTATCAGAGAAACTGACAGGTGAGCGGTGTGAGTCTGGAAGAGCCTCAAGCAGTGCGGGAGAATTACTTGTCCATTTGATAAGATCAAAGGACCCTAACTTGAACAAATCAATTAAATCGCGGGATAAATTAATTGCGGTCGGTACATCGGGTAACGAATAGACAAAGTCGTCCATGAAAAATTGAGTATTTACTACTTTAGCAGCATCAGGGAAGCGGTCGCTATGGTCGTGCGCTAACTTGCGTATCGTACGCATAGCTATATAAGGACTTGGTTTGAGTCCAAAGGGTAGACTACTAAATTGATAAGTGCGTATAGATTCTTGAGGATCGAAACGGAAGAGAATTTTCAAATATTTGCGATGGTGTTCATTCACACTTACGCGAAGAAACATTTGTTTTACATCAGCAGTGACTGCAACAGGAAATATTCTGAAGTCTATTAGCAGTAAGAATAGGTCAGACTGTAAGTTCGGCCCAACGTAAAGAATATCGTTAAGTGACAAACCAGATTGAGTTTTACAGCTGGCGTCCAACACGGCGCGAGCGCTGTCCTTTCCAGCTTTAAATACAGCGTGGTGCGGAATGTAGTAACCCTCATCTGAGTCTGCCTCGGGGGCTTCAGATAAATAACCTTGTTGAATATATTCATTTATGGTTTTATTATAGTTTTGACGTAAGCCATCCACTTTGTCAAACTTTCGTTCAAGCATTTGAAAACGTCTATAAGCTACGGAACGGGAATCTCCCAATACAGATGGGTCTTTGCAGAACGGTAAGTCGACACTAAAGTGTTTATCCTGGTAAATCACCGAGGAGGTAAAAATATTTTCGCATTCTGCCTCATCTGGGCTAAGAAAGCTTTTAGAAGGAACCTCTTCTAATTCAAAGAATTTATGTAAACTTGATTCTATTTCAGTGTGCGGAAGTGCGGTAAAAAATGCAGTCGAGTGCGTCGGCAATTGACTAGAGTGAGCCTGTACGTCACCCATAAGCACATAGCCAAAACTAGTAAGTATAGCAGTAGGCGCGCGTGAACCTGATTCCACCTTATTCCCCAAATAAATATAAGGGAATAATTGAACACCCAATACTACATCAATTTCACTAGGAATGTTCCAGGATAAATCAGCAAGCGGTAAGTTATTGAGGTAAGTCATATCCTCTGTTATATCAACATAATTCGCGGGAAGACGATCTGTGATGCAGTCGATCACAAGAGCGTAAATATGATATTTATTATTCGGATCAGTACGAGATTCGATATCAAAATAAGTAAAACCATGAACAGGTCTCGAAGACTTGCCAACGCCTTGCAGGTAAGAGTCATGCAATTTATTAACGGGCAAGTTCAATTTATTACAACAATCTAAAGTTATCAAATGATTTTGTGAACCATTGTCAATCAAACAGCGTACAATCTGTTTATTTTTATTAGCGCGGTGCGATGCAAATACTTGAGCGGTGGATAATAATATGGTAGAACTCGGTCTCACCTCCGAAGTGAGAGTAATAGAAGCATCATTCATATTTCGTTGAGTTGGAGTAGTACTACTGCACTTCTCTGTGCACTGTGGCGCGGTGTTTACGGCTGACATTGTTTGTGACGCGCAAGAGGTATCGGGCGAATATTTTCGCGGTGCGGGCACGTCAAAATGAAGTAGCGAATGATGTTGCTTGCCACAGTTATTGCAAGTGTGTTGTGAATTGCATTTACTTGCAGTATGAGAAACACTAAGACAGTTAACGCAACCGCCCTTAGATTTTATAAATTCGAAGCGTTTTTGCGGGTTAAAATTGTCTCGAAATTGAGAACAAGAATACAACCTATGGTCAGCTTTGCATAGAATACACTGACTGGTCGTTTGAGTTCGCGGGTGCGGATCGTTACTAGAAACGAAAGATTTATAAGTGTTATTATTTTGCGGCGCGTCCCGATTATTATTATAATAGTTATTTTTACGGGGCTCAGAGGCAGCGGTAGTGTTGGAACTACTATTATTGCGAGTTCTCTCTAATATTTTAACGCGGTCTTGAATAAAAGATATGAACTGATCACACGTAGGTATTTCTTTATCACCTACAGAAATCTCGAAACTCTGAAGCGTTTGAGAATCAATTTTCCTCAAACTACATTGCAAAATAATAAAATCTGCTAAGTTTTCAATATCTAATTGTTTGAGAGCTGCAATAGATGAAGATAACTTCTCAACAAATGGATTAAGACTCGCAGCGGTACCTGCACATGTTTTAATGTCCAGGATGTTATTGACGTAGTGAACACCCAGACTACGCTTATCTTGGTACTTTTTGACGAGACTATCCCACAAGATATTATAAGTATCGCCGGTAGGAACGATACCTGCGGTCATTTTTAGGGCGCTGTGTGTCAATTTACTCATCAAATATTGCACACGTTGTGAATCCGTCAGCTGTTTATTAGAATGTACGTTAGTGCGGAAGATTTCATAGAAAATAGGCCAATTTTCAGCCTTGCCGTCGAACGAAGGCAGTTCGATTGGTGGCAGTTTAATTTGAAAGCAACCATTTTGCGTATTACTAGAAGGCGATTTCAATAACAACTTATTGCGCGCGTATTTAACGCTTGAATATAAATCTTCAAACGCGCTGAGCGAACTATAAGTTACGGTAAAATTGGGGTTAATTTCAAGTTGAATTTCGTTTATTTCATCCAGTATGTGTTCAAACTTTTCATGTAATTCAGAAATGCTTTCTGATTCCTCTAAAAACTTCTGATTCAATCTTGAATCAAAATTGGAAATATTTTTCGATGAATTGAATAAAGTGTTTATTCTTTCGAATATTGATTCTTTTTTGGAAAGCAATAATTTTAATTTCGAATTTAATTTCGTATTTGCCATGATGACAAAACAGCAAAATACTATGAAAAGTTTTTGAAAATAAACAAATTGCAAAAAAATATGGCCGGCGGTGTATGAACGTCACGTTATTTGAAACGAAAATAAATTTAAATTATGCGGGTTAATTATTTGAAAAATAAATAAGCTGGAATATCCGGCTCGAAGGACCAACAAATGGTGTGGCGTGTAAATAGCCACACCAGGAATAAAAAAATTGCGGGGAAGAAAGATGATGCGGGGGTCGGCTGGTGACTCCAAACAACTCAAAAATACAGCTGCATAAAACGGAAACCACCAACCTGCGGATCAGAAGACGGAGACCTGGCTTCGAGGGTCGACCCGTCGATATTTCTTGCGGTTTTGATTATTTCAATATCTTCAGCAAATATTCAGCGGATTTTTCACATTGACTTCATTGACAGACGTTCCAAGACAACATAGAGTTTTTTCTTAATTTTCCATAGAGGTCTTTCGCGAAGGTTGGCTCCTGGTTGAAGGTGCTGGCCCCGAATCCGATAAACAGATTAGTGGGAAACCATCTCATGCAGCTAGATAATTTGAGAGTTGGAGCCACCGAAGAAAAGGAAGAGAAGAAAGTTGGACATAGGCCCAACCAATATCTAAGAAAATACAAAAGTATTTATTTAAAAACGTATAAATTCGTTGTTGCTACAATTCAGTATTTTGCTTTTAGCCTTTACGTTCTCAATATATGATCCATTATTTTATAATATCGTGCTAGTCTATATGTTAAAATATACATCTATATTCTCTTTGCTACATATTCTCTTACAGACCTATTTGCAAATAAATTGAACGCTTGAATTTAAAATACGTTTAAAGTCTACGTGCCCAATTTCAATATAAAACGGTCAAGAAATCTAGCACAAGCACAATGTTTACCGACGCTAACCTAAGGATATTAAAGAAACATGAGTGTATGAGTTTAAGTGGCCTGTTTTTCTTCAAAGAACCCGTACAAACAAAACACATATGCTTAAAATTGCGGAGTTTTAATCATAGTTTTTGGATTTTCCCTTGTCTCTATGACTGAAACTCTTGAGTAGATACTCTTAGGATCTTCACAAGCAACTAACATAAAGCAAATTTAAGCCCAACCGAGTCAATTACGAAAGTACATAGTCGTCTTATTTAACTGCAAATGATATTTGCCCGAGGCCCACCTCGTGTTTGCCGTCTGTCAGGCGACGGACCGATGTCAGTAATGAGCGTTTGAGCTATGATGCTGCCAGTTTCGTTTGCCTTTGGAGGTAGTTTCTAATTCAACTCAATATTTGCACGTAACGTAGATCAAACGTTTACAAATTTTAATGTGATATTAAAAAAAAAATGTTTGGGGACCCAAGTAAATAGGATTGTGAGCTTTAGTGAGTGTAAATATCATCTGGAATCACAATGGGAGGTTTGCCTCCTATCACATAAAAAAACAATAATAATGAGATTTTAGCATTTGTAATCCTTTGTAAGTACACCATTTAAGTCTACAATATTCTAGCCAATTACACTAACTGATTTTATACTGTGTTTCTGGAATCGATCCCAGAAGCTATAAGTTGTGGTATATTAACTCCCTTACCAATAGACTACGAAAGCATTCCAACCAATGGAGCAATGCACAGTTTTTCAACGCAATTTTCAGTAGCTTAACAAATTCGGACTCATCGAACTGTACCGGCTTTGTTCGCGCGTGGAACTAACGCATTATTGTTTAGGCCGGTTGATCAATGGCTGCCGAAGAGTTAACAATGGCGGCTTTATTTCGATAGTCGAAACTAATTTGTTTGGCTGAGCGATGGCGCACCAATTGATACTTTAAACGCCTTTTCAGAGGGTGATTTATTGAACGTTATAGGAAGTGTTTGAAGTATTGTCTACTGCCAAACTAAGCACTAACACCAGTATAACCATACTATGTTACTATGGTGTTTGAATAACATAACATCCAAAATGTATTTTTGGTATCATAGTATTCATTACAAGAAAGTACAGTGTCAACACGAAAGGTACTACCACAGGCATGAATCTTAATGGTGTTATACAGATTGAATCATCATCATCATCATCATCATCATCTCAGCCATAGGACGTCCACTGCTGAACATAGGCCTCCCCCAATGCTTTCCATGTTACCCGGTTGGTAGCGGCCTGCGTCCAGCGCCTTCCTGCTACCTTTATGATGTCGTCGGTCAGATTGAATACCTACTGTTTATTATTCTGTTAGGTGCTCTTTTGGAATTTCGTAGAACCTATTTAAACTTTATGACAAGTAGGAACTTCTATTTTCTTCTTCTTTCATTATTTTGCCTTGACTTAGTGGATAACTATGAACAAAATAAATGTTTGTTTAGCCACGATCACATTTTCTAGGTAGCAATTACCGGCAAGAGGAAAAATGTCGTCACCAATTTATATCTTATTTATTTATCATACAAGACAAACTTTTTCGAGCGTTGAAAGGTGACCTTATTTGGGACTGAACTTTGAACTTTCGTAATTTCTCAGGAAGTTTATAGAACTCATACCGAAGTCAACGGCAAGTTGATAATGTTGGCAAATAATTAGTTACTCGATTGAATACATAAATATTATGAAGGTAGATAATTCTAGCGTGGGGATTTTTGGTAACCATTTATTTGAACAGTTACTTTTTTATTTTCTCAAACTCCTGTCTAGCTTGGATCAGCAGCCATGAAATCCAATCTAATCATAACAATAATCATAAATGTTCATTGCGAACACAATAAAACCAAGTTACAAAGAGTTTGTCTTAGAACTAACCATGTTTGCTTCTACCTTAGATTTCAAATCGTAGATATTACCTACATTTAGGTTAGGTGCACCAAAACATTATTAAACTTTTTAAACTTAAATGGATAAACTTAAAATACTAAAAATAGTAAGAGCTAACTGACTTTGGGACCGTGTCGCAATTTAAAAATAAATGGAATGAGTAGGATCCGACTGCCGTCCAGTCTGCGAAACGGGATCAAGTGACAAGTTTCAGCTTGTCTGTCTTGAAAGAGAATAGCACTAAATACAATTAGATAAGGAGACTAAATTTGTAAACCTTGTAAAAGCTTCATTAAAATAAATTATGTTTTGTCTATAGTCATCGTCATTGAAGATCCATCTATACGTATAATAAATCTGTAGAGAGGTCAATTCTGCAAATGAAATATATTTTCAAAATAACTATCAGGGGGTGATTAGTGATCGATACTGATGCCATAAATGCAATCAGTAAAATTTTTGTCTGTCTGTCTGTCTGTATGTTCCTTATAGAAACAAAAACTACTCGACGGATTTTAACGAAACTTGGTACAATTATTTTTCAAACTCTGGGCAGGTTATAGTATACTTAGGAATTCCCACGGGAATGGGAATTAGCGGGAAAATCCTTTTGTATGAAAAATCTAAACCGCTTAAGTTAGACGCTTGAAATTTGGCATGCAGGTACCTTAGTAAACTTAAAGCTTAGTTACAACAGGATATTGCAAAATAGCCACGGGAACAGGAGTTCGCGGGAAAAAACATAAGTATGAAAAAAACTAAACCGCGTAAGATAGATGAAGGGGGTAAAACGGGATCCACGCGTACGAAGTCGCGGGCGGCCGCTAGTAGAACCTAAATCTTTATCATTTACGTTCAATAAAACAATATTACCTTTAAAGTACCTCTTTTGTGGTAGACAAACAAGGTAAAGCTGCCATTTGTGAGGCGCCGACATAAACCCAGATTATGAATGAAATGTTTCATTTATAGATTTCCCAGATATAAGACGTTGGGACACGTGTAAATTGAATCATTCTCTCACGAGTATAGTAATCACCTCAAAATAAGCAATCTGTGTCCAAAAATAACATAACATCAAATACTATTATCTATTAAGCCATTAATATCCAACGAAAATACCCTAAGGATTCCAAAGTCCCAACTAAACAACTCCAGATATACGTCAGCGATTCATTGACGTCATATATTCGATTTGGGAGTACGGAAGTGCCCCAAGTTTAATAAAAGAGCAAAAATGTAATAATTATCTACCTAAATGGCTCTACCTTAACTTGCGTCTCAAAATTTAGACAACGAATACCTACGAGTACTTACTTACTAATATTACAAATGCGAAAATTTTAAGTCAAGTACGTTTATTCATTTAGCACATACCTACACTTAGGTGTCACACAAACTCGCAGGCAAAAGCAGTTCAAATTAATTTTCTAAGGCTGGGTTGCACCATCTTACTTTAACTTACAAAGAACGCCGATTATCGTTATAGTTACGGTCAAAGTTAGATGGTGCAACTCAGCCTAACTTTTTGTCAAACTGGTACAACCCAATTTTTGCCTAACCGGTGGTTTAACTGATATTTCGAGCTCAGTAACCGTTAAAGTAAGATGGTGCAACCAACCCTAAGTGTAATTTTCTAAATGTAAATGGTTTTTCTATATGAATGATTCATATCCAATATGTAAATCAAAACCAGGTATTTACATGTATTTACCGACGTTCATATACAGAATTGACCAATTTACAAACAAAGCATCATTTTATTTAGAGTCAAGTAACAGATAAATTTCATAACGGCAGGTAAACCGTAATTTATCCAATCCGCAATCCCGCGGGACGCCGGGCTTCTGAATCCCGGGAATGGGATTATAAATATAAAACTGGGATTTGCCGGTCGTTCCCGCCGCTTGA
This sequence comes from Ostrinia nubilalis, assembly GCF_963855985.1. Lineage (NCBI taxonomy): Eukaryota > Metazoa > Arthropoda > Insecta > Lepidoptera > Crambidae > Ostrinia > Ostrinia nubilalis. Next base: position 13,572,651 of record NC_087108.1, read on the forward strand.
TGATATGCCGGAAAGTTTGCTTAATATAAAATTTTGCCACTGATTTGGCTGTGGGCGAGCGAAGGGTATTGGATGAAACTTGTTAAATATTTAACAGTGAACTTAAAGCACTATGAAGAATTTGGTATCATTTATCATTTTCCCATGAATGAAACCCAGAATTTGATACACAAGTTTTTTTTATTTACGAGTGTCTTAATTTTCTTATAATTCTTTATTTCTACTTATGTCATAAATTAAGTATTGTATTTTTGCAATGCATGTTTAATGTAAATAATTGAGTTATGCTATTTCAAACATGTCACAGATCATCATAATCTACAACTTTACAACTAATTTCTTTGTAGCATTTCATTGCAAAGTCCACAACCAGCTGTTCGTTGGATAGCGAATATGGTCTAGTCCTAAGTTAACACTCCATTTCCTTGACCGTATCTCCCCATCTCAGCAAAAGCTCGCTGCATAAATCATCCGCGAGCGACACCGCGTTAACGTCACCCGGCCGGAACAAAGTATGGCTGGTGGAACATGCTATTGTTGGTGTCTACAACATTTGGTGACAACTGATGCCTACCTACATAAATTAAAATTGAAAGCTTTTAATGATGTGACATTTTTTTTGGGCTGTGTTATATTTTTCTATTCAGTACTATTTACATTGTAAGACTCCACACAAAATATTTAATTTTTTAAATCGTTAAAGCCGATTTTCGTAGAAAGTTTTTCATAATTTGAATGTCATACACACACCAATTTGGGACCAATAATGTTACCGGAAAAATAGGTCAACCAACACTGATCTCGGGATGATTCCGATATTTTCATTTAATAAATCATTGAAACATGAAATTGTCCCGCAAAGTAATATCCAAACGGACCGAACAAAGGAACTAATAAAATCACGTGACAGCAAACAAGATTACCTAAAGTCAAGTGGAGTGTAAAACAGCAACAAGTAACTCTGACCCTCGTCCGATGGCCGGTATTTCACGTCGAATAGCATGTCACGTCATAACGCAGTCCTGTACCATGAAACCACAACGTGACATTTCATTGCGACAGTTTTCGCGAAACTCGACCTTATTTCTTCTCGGCTTATACAGCGATTATCACGCGACAAGCTCCATAGTATAGGGCCAAAGCTGTGTCACGCATCACCTGAGCGATGTCGTGAAAAATTGGTAATGCTCGGAATGTGATTTGGGGAAATATTAGGACCTTTTGATGTATGAGAGCGGTATCTTCTTTCGTGTCGAATAAGTAGAGCGATATTTTATTAGTGGGTCACCGTGTTCGGGCCACATCGATCGTCAATATTTTATAACTTGAACGCACACACTGAAGGTTCTGGTGTCTAAAGTGTGCTAGGGTAAGAGAAATATGTCTTTTTTGGAATATGGCGCCTAATACTACGATAAAAAGCCGCTGTAAACAGAATTACTTATTATTGGAGCGGTTTATCGAGGTCGTTGCCTGTATAAAAAATAAACGAGCTGAAAGGGATAGGCCAGACTTGGTTAGATAGTAAAATAGCCATGGCCCGGGGCAGTAGGCTTGAGATTATACTCTAAGACGTGAGTAATGCTGACTTTATAGATAGATACAATATCTGATGTAATTATTTGCTTTATTTGCTAACTTTTTTTTAATTCTAGATTGCTGTGTGAACGAAGTAGGGGCCAAAGTTAACTTATTAGATTAAATACAAGCCTACAAGGAAATAACACAATCCTAAGTTTCCAAACAGGAGATTACGCAGTCGACGTGTGTTGCGTGACGTCACGCCTGTCACGCGACGGAGTGACGCGACGTCACGTTTACACGATAACCTCGCTTATTCTTGCGTTGATTTTTCTCTGAACATTTATCTGGCTTGAGAACGAACGTCAATCACCCTACGGTACATCGGAGGGAATGTGTAGTTTTTTTTACATTGACTGATGACTTTTTTCTTTATGATGCGACTGTTTGCATCTCCCATCCTGGTAATTGAACCCAGAATCAAGATGGTCCAACTACCCTGCCAATAAACCACAAACACTAATGATCTAGAACCAGTATGAAGGCTGAAGAACAGTCGCCTAGCAACAAACAACATTGGGAATAGCGATAAAGATATCGACACGAATGCGGTTGCCTTTCTAGCTATAATTCGCCGTCTAATTCCATTTCAAACAATGAACACTGTTAACGTGGAATTGCGGATTCCGTTCCAGTATTTGCCTTCCATTCTGAACTCCCAGCCGGTGCTAAACACATGCGAGTATTGGGTGGATCCCTCTAGCGCTGGATGCCGGAATGCTAACCTCAATGATGCAATCAAGACGGGGTACGTCTTGAGTGTGAGAATGCAATAAAGGGTTTATATGGTTTTGACAATAACATACAATGGTGAAAACATACAGTGGTGTTATTTAATATTTTGAATTTAACTGTAAATCTACGTAGAGTTATAAAAGAGCTCCTCAAAACTTAACCCAGTCTTTTCCGAGTTGATTATCTATTGGCATGACTATTCAACGTCAGCACGTCACTATTGGGTAATAAATATTCCTCAAATTTCTCCTGCAATCTTTGTCTTGGGGCAAAACTGTAAATTAGTAAATTTTTGGCCCCCAATAATTGGTATAGAAAAATATGGCCTATGGAATTAAGTACCTTTTGATTTTGTCTTCCATCCGGCTATTGACGATACGGCCAATCATGAAACATACCAGTAGTGTCTCCAATAATTTATTCCCGTAACTAGCGCCCAATCCCGCAGGAATGGGCCGCCCGCCCTGGAATGTGGCCGCCCTCGCTTCAATCACGACAGGCGAGAATGTGGCTCCTGCTCCAAAGAGCCTGCGGGATTGGAGCCCTGAGTCAACAATCTGATTTGACAGAGGGGGAAGTGCATCTACCTTACGAAGGTTTAGCAATTTAAACAAGACAGTTTTGCTTATCTATACTTATAGATTTTGGGTCTAGAAATTAGTCTGCCCCAAAACGTCTCTGAAAGTAAAGCATATTGAATGGACACCTATCCGGTACTTGCTAATTTTCTAAATATAGTATCATGACGGCTGGCAGATGGGCACTGTAAATACAGTAAAATCACCACCGTTAGCTGTTACCGTCTCTATAAATAAAACAGACTGCTACAGACTTTTTAAATATAGGGAAAATCTTTTCGTACTACAAAAACATTCAGCAACAAAAAATACTTGCGGAATTGCTTCGCACAAAGCTTTTGTTCCCCAAGGGTCCGCGTGCAAGATTGGGACCTGCAAAGTGGCCATAGAGGAAATAAACGAGTTCGAGTCTATATTTGTTTATCTCGGGGACATGTCTCTGGTAAACCATAACTTCTTAGTGTCTCTAAACACACGGATTCGCTTCAAGTGATATTTTAGACCGAATCCCGCAGTCAGTAGAACGGTTTGAGAAGCTGAAACGGCGCAAAAACAACATTTTCTTTGGGGTTACCATACAATTAGCTAGACTCGGATAATTGTTGTTTGAATTTTCTTTCTGTTAAATCTTTAACTTCTTATAAATACTTATGCCGTTTTCTTCATTTTAAGCAGTGAGTAACAAACGTTATGATGAGTCTTACTTTCTGGCTTTAAGATTTTTTGTAATTATGCTATGCTTATATTTGTTTCAGCTTATTGGAAGGCCTAATATAAATAACCACATTAAATGTTATAATTGCCTCATTTATCTAACTAATTTCTAAGCTCACGTGTAATATAAGAGTAAATGTCTTCTCTACCATAAGACTGAAAAGGAAAAAGTCCCAATTTCTACTGAATTTTATAAAAAAACGGCCACCCTCCCCTCACGGAACTCTAATACTGTCGTAGAATTGCAAAGTGCCATCCATGAGTTACTCGCGTTTGTAAAACCTGCCATACTCTTTTTACTTACAAGTGATTATGCAGATGGGCGCGGATCCCTCAGCGCTTGCCAATTGTGGAAATGTGCTTTAGGTTTGTGATAGGAGATTATTTTCTTGATATGGTTTGCTTTGAGCGGTGGTTTATTTTGAATGAGTGGCTTTCTGATAGACACTGAGACTAGTATCAGGCCTGTTCATCTCCGCGAGTTTACATCGAAAACAAAACACGCACGATGGCCCACCTACAGGATACTATTCGACAAGGCTTCACATACGAGCGAACATTGTTGACTCACGCACGCGTATTCTTGTGTATGATGGAAGAAAATAAAGAAAATGGTGTTAAATACTGTGCAGCATTTAACTGCCTAAATAATAATAAAAACACAGAATGTACTTTTTTTAAGTTGCCTCAAGACACTGAGAGGTAAATAAGTAGTTAATATTATTCATGATAATTCATGCTAAATCATGTATTTCCTCCGCCATTTTCCGCAGTTTGGCACCTCACGTCACATCATTTTACCGAAGTCAGCCCTATAGCTTCGGCGCAGTGCCGATCACCTGACGTTTGTCAACAAAATGGTGCTTGACTCTTGAGACAGGCTAAATTACACCATATTGTTAATGACATTGAGCATACATTTTTTTAAATACCTTCGCGAAGTAAAACTTCTGTACGTAGTACTTATTATTATTCTGTGCTAGTATTTAGGCCAAAATATTTCTAAATTTGACTTTATGGGACTAAGGCCCGATTCGACCAAACTTTTATCCCAGAACCTGGTATAACTGGCATATTGACAGTTTCAATATGGGAAATAATAATATGACAAAAGTCGAATAACTAACGATTTATTCTCGGATTTATATTTACTCTTGTTTGGTTGAATCCACCCTAAAACTTTTATATCATGTTATACGAGTACTTAAAACTTTGAGATGGTAACGTAATAAACTTCTTTAAACCCAAGACATTCTTTGTGATCTGTAACAATCCTGTGCTCAAACTTTTCGATTCTATATCACGTTTATTAAACTTCAAAACACACAAAGTTTGCTCCAGACTTCAATACACCTACAAAATAAGAAAACAATTTACGTTCACGTTTAACTCCACCAACTCCAACCGAGTCGGAGTCCCAACTCACACGGCGAGATTTCACTCCATCAAACTCCCAACTTCGAATCCGATCTGATAATCACGTGACCTTAATCGAGCTGGGATAGCCGAGTACACCTTTTCACCCCAAAGGAGGTTAATGTCATTTTTATGGGGGTGAATGGGGGTGACGGACACGCCGAAGATTAACGCCCCAGGTGAATTCGCGTTCTAATTTAATATTTTCAGCACTATATCTTTCTCGGTCCGGTGACTCGGAGGTTCTTGCAAATTGATGCGCCCAACAATGGCGCTCGATGGCGTTATTTGGGTAATGCGTTAATTTTAGAGGGATCTCCATCGAAAGCGGATTTAACGACATTTTTTTTGCCTCCTTGAGGTCGCTCGAAACGGTTTTGTTGAGAGTTGAATGAAGTTTTTAACGGTCATAATTTGGGAGATCTTCTATTCATATTAACAGAATAAGCTTTTCATAAAAATGGCATATTAATATTTAAAGATACAGTCACTTTGTTGTTATGATATCGTAGCAATACAATTATAATTAAAAGTAATAAAAACACGTTTTGTACATATCACCACAAAACTTTTGGCGTAATGATGAAGAAAAATAGCAACGTTAATGATTACACGCTTGCTTCATTAATTTGGTTCCCGACGAAGACGGAATGAGTCGCAATAATCTAAACGTCTCTGGGCTCTTCATTTCGGTAATTTGTTTGATCCGATTATAGACACGCCTCGGGCGACATTGTCTTAATTAAACGCTTATAACTTCGCGTTAAATTATTTACTGCTAACCGCGGTTCAACTTGCTTAATGCCTCCAGATTTGATGGAATAACTTCCTTTTAATACTGCAATGGGTATCTCGGTGTTTCGAATAATTCCGAGAAATTGTGCCACGATCGGATTGTACCAATTAAACTAATCTCGTAAAGTCTCTCATTCAATTTAATGAAAACCTTTACTTAACCATGGAACGCCATTCCATCTTGCTGGTTTTATGAACACCGCATCCAAAATACCAAAAAAATTATAATTCCTGTGTTAAGTAAGTTGTAACCATGGAGGCTGTGAGTACTTAAAGGATATTATGTGCGAATTTTGTAAGCTATTTGTAAGATGTGGAAGGATCTGATGTAAGAATCAAATCCTTACATATTGAACAACTGCACGTACTTTTAACTCAAGCATTAAGCTTAGCTGAAGGAGTGACGTGCCTAAGCTAGCTAATTATGAAACGTATAAAACGGCAAAGATTCCTTTTGCAATCGTCATGTAAAACTGTCATGCATAAACAAAGCTGCTAAGCTGTCTCACCAGCCTGCACGCTAAAATGTTCTTTCAGAGCTTGCTTCTGCCCTTAATATTTAATGTCTCATATTCAGCCGTCTAGTCCGAGACGTATGTCTGGCGACGTTTAAAATTTATGGCCGCTGAAAGTAGTTTCTTAGCGAGAAACGTTACGTTCATTTATCTGTATGCACTTTGCAATTTAAGTGGCGAGGTGTAACTGAAAACTACTGCTGTGGTTGAGGGACGAGTGGCGGCTTATATCATTTATATTACTGGAATATGGCGGCATAATCAAATCAATAAGTCTGACGCCAGGGTTGTGTGTTATAATTCTCACAAGAAATAAGGAGAAGAAAATAGCAGTTGAGATGAAAATATCAGATCTTTAAAAACGTTAAACAAGAGTTTGTTTCAGACAATGCCTCTATGTTATATTTTCATTTTCGTTTGTGTTATCCTGAACCTCGGTAATGTAAACCTTTTTTATTTTGTGTTGTGTGTTTGTTATTAAGTGGGTAATATTTTCATAATGTAAGTTTAGAACATCTATGGATGTGACGAAAGAGTGATTTCCTCTCAATACAGGTTACTTAAACTTAAAGAGAGGAATTCCCCAACTACTTGTAACGTTCGTACTAATGTCAATAAAATATTTTTCATTTTAATTTTTACATTTTTCAGTTAAAACCTGCAATGAAAAATAGGAAATGTTACATTAATGTATTTTCATTTTTCAATATTACACAACGTAAATCGAACCGAGACTTCTTTTCTTCTATCTTCTATCCATACCTAAAACGTTCAAGTCTAGCTCAGACCAAAATCAACATGAGAACCCGGAAAACGATTTTAGTTATTATGATATAATCTGAGAACTCAAGATAACTCCTACGAACCAGATTCCAATGAATCGCCTGATCCAACTGTAGAACTATATTGCTAGCTAGTAGGTGCTTACTTATAATAATTTACGAATTTAACATGTGTTTCAACAGTCTTTTTCAAAGCTCATTTTCGACAAGCCTTGAGACGTGTTTCTGGGAACCTTTAATTAGTGCATTCCAGAAGACGTCACACGTATAATTGTTTACCCACGAGCGAGTAACAAAGTTTTAACGGTACACTTATTCGATATTTACGACGTCCCAAATTATGGAATAGACAAACAAAATCACATATTCTTAACATGCTTGCTGAGTGAAAATTGTTTTCCATGCTTTGTACTGTCAAAACACAGACCTCTCATTGAGATTTTTATATAGTTATAGTATAAATAAAATAAAAAATAAAATAAAGTTTATTCAGTACTGACATAGGCATATCATCAAATATAGCTTGCCTTACGGGACAACATAATATGGGCTGGTGGCTGGTAGTTAAAGTAAACATTGACTCTGATTTAAAATATACGAAGGAATACAATCGGGACTCTACCGAAAATAGAATAAATATTGAATCCCAGAGCGATGTTAAATATTTATTTCATATCCCAACGGTCATCGCTCCAACACAAAATATAACAGAAGACAAACTCCATACTAAACGCGCTCGAGCCACGCACACATAGACACCGCTCCTAGCAAGACTGTCTTGGACGAATGCGAGCGCGACGTGGCGCGACAGACGTTCGCCACACGTTCGCTGTGGTTCGCTTGAGTCACGCGCCGGTCAACCGCCTGTGATATTATTTTGTTTTGCGAAATTGACGAAAATGAGTGAACAGAAAAAGTCGTATTACAATTGTTCGGTATTTGGTTGCTTAAACTCATCATTATATACCGAATTTTCATTTTTTAAATTACCAGTTGATTCGGGGAGGTAAGTAAGTTATTTATTTGAATTTCAATTGAAATTGAAAGCCAACTCAATTATTAGGAATATCGAATTGTTTTAGAGAGGTTTTAGGAATTATTGGATAACTAGCTTTTGCCCGCGGCTTCACCCGCGTGAAATTTAGTTTGTCACAGATCGTCATAAATTATAGCTTATATGTTATTCAGGGTTATAAACAATAATACTGTAAAGTTACATCAAAATCCGTTCAGTAGTTTTTGCGTGAAAGGGCAACAAACATCCAGACATCCAAACTTTCGCATTTATAATATTATATTAGTTGGATAATAGTGTCAACCACTCAACTAAATACTACTTCCTTCTCGTGTATTTGTTTGCAAACTATTACTATAATAACGTACTAAATATAAATAAGTATACGTGGATATCTGTTATTGTCTTTCTTGCATAGTATTAAGAGTAACATTTTTCTATCATAACGAAATAAACACAACACATGACAAGACAACCCTGGCGCGACGGCCGAGCGTGCGAGCGAGAGAGGTATGCAAAGCGAGGTACATACATGAGTTTATCTTCTGTTATATTTTGTGGCTCCAACACCTCCAAAGAAAACCGAAACAAAAGTAAAAATCACGATCGTGTAATTTCGCGCAATCGAATCGAAATCGGCGCGTCAGCGTGGAGGGCGTTTTTTAAATTTAGGTGTGAGTGGGGGGAGAGGGGGGGTAATATGTACGAGGACCGCATCGTTAGCGTAATGAGGTGCCGCGTCAGCTGGACACAGCCTAGCGGATCGAATTAATTAAACTATTATTTGGGGCACTCTTGACCTCGCCGACTGATGGCATCGTAAACGAATTTCGACGAAGACGAACGACGATTCTTTTCCTTGTATTGGACAGCTCAGATAGCTGCTTTAAAACAAAATTAAAAAAAAAACAAACCGATTTTAATAATAAGTAGGTAATTTTGATTTTGCAACATATCATAACAAGACAAAATATATGGACGCCAAATTTTAATGACATCTTGGTTTACGAATTAAAATAACTTTACAAGAAATAAGAATAACGAAGCGTATTGTTAGTTCAAAGGTTAAGGTATGCCCAAACCCATCTCAAAATAAATTCCTCTAAAAATTTAGCGAGCACTCTGATCTGTCAATGAGATTGAAATTCCCTCTTGGAATCCTTCATCGCGCTGTCAAGTAGTACCCGTAATTATTTAACACCGTGTCCATTACGCGAAGCTCTACAGACAATGGAAAATATATTTATGTAATCTGTATGCTTCCTGGAAGCTTTCTTTGCTGTATTATCAAAGCTTGCTGAAGCTATGTTAATTATTAAATCCCGGAATCGGTGATAATGAGTTTTGAAATGACATTTATTAAATTTTCATATTTTCTATTGTCATATTTATTAAAAGGTATTAAATTACAATTTTGGTGCCTAAAGAAAATTTATTATAAACGAAAGAAAATTTATAATAAACTAAGAAAATGATAATTATGTAAGATTAGAGACGGTGTCTTTGCTATGTGCTTTGAAATATACATTATTCTGTCGGGTGCTTGGGTATTATGAAAGTGGTTTTAGTCTCAATTTCCCTAATATCACAAATTATTATTATTATACATCAGGCACAATCAAGTCACGAGCGATATTAATGACATTTCCCTTTTAAAAGGAAAGAAGGAAGATAGTAGCTTCCAAATGAATCATTAAATACTCCAGTAGTCTACTTCCCTGCTCTATGCGCACACATTTTGCGTGGCTGAATGACACAATCAGTGTGTCAGCGCGGACGTCCGATGGCGCCGATAATGAAGCGGCCGACCACTTGCGAGTAAGTGACGATGTTTTTGCCATAGACTAAGGTTTTAGTTGAGTCAGTTGCGCCACTTTTTCTCAGAGTGTTTCAGACGTTTTTCTCAAGATCAACGATGAATGGTTGTTTGATTCGGAAAGCATTAGCAAAAGCAACATTAAAAGCCGTTTAAAAGACAATGCCGGAAATTGGCGTCTTTTTTTTTCGCGCGGCCATCGACCAAACTTTGTTTTTTGATTACAAAATAGTGTAATAAACCAAACTTACTATGACTTGTATACCTCTAAACTCAGTCTGAACTGAGTTACGAGCATTAGAAGTTTGATGATTTTCATACTAGATTTGCTTTTTGCGCGCAAAGTTTTGTAAGAAATTGCAACAAAATAGTGAGATTGTATGTGTAAACAAACAATATCATCCATTAAAGGCTCCAGACATCAGTATGGAGCAGAATCAGCGCAATAAAAAAATAGCGCAATATTTTGTTGCAATTTCTTATAAAACTTGCGCACAAAAAGCAAATCTAGTATGAAAATCATCAAACTTCTAATGCTTGTAACTCAGTTCAGACTGAGTTTAGAGGTATTCATGCCATAGTAAGATTAGTTTATTACACTATTTTGTAATCAAAAAACAAAGTTTGGTCGTTGGCCGCGCGAAAAAAAAAAGACGCCACTTTCCATACAAAATCTGGCATTGCCATTTGTAACATCAATTTCACCACGCCCCGTAGTTTTACAGCTTCGTAGCAGCTCGTAACGAGCTACGGCGTAGTTTCGTAGCGCCGTAGCTCGTAGCGCCGTAGCTCGTAGCGACTCACATATCATGGTCAATATCAATAGATTCAATGGTTTATGTAAATAGAGATAAGTTCAGGTGAGAGATGACCCAGTTTACAGATGACTCTAAGTTAGAGTGAAATTAGATCCTATTGGTCAATTTAAATCTTATCAGTTCCATCACCATATAAAATGAACACTGGCTCCCCTACTCTATGTGCCCATACTTCGTGAATATACGTGAATGCCTCAATCAGATGGCGTAGGTATGGCGGACACGACTGACCGACCGATGGACACTGTAATGAGGGGGTTTTTGCCATGGACATTAACATTCAGGCTAAAAAACTTAACTGGTGTCATTATTTTGTTACTGAACAATTTACTGAATTTGACTTCTTGTGGTAGCTATTTAACTATTACGAGTATAATTAAGTAAGTACCTACTTGAAATTCTGTTGCACTATTTTGACCTTTCCTTGCATTGCTGTAAGTTATTTAAGTTAATAATGTATTAACTTTCTCCGCGTTATACCTACCTACCAACAGTAACTAACGAAGAATTAAATCTTTAATTTTTTTGTTAATATGGACTCTTTATGTGTCTAAAATATTTAATGTGTATAGAAATAGGTATATCTTTTTTGGTAATATTACCTTTAGTTACCTTCACAGAACAGAATTCTGTAGTTACTTCAGTGCGTATTTAAAAACGGCTCAGTAAACTAAACGGCCAGTGCCTCTGCGATTTAGTGTTGACACTGTACACCGACAACCCCGTGGCGCTTCACAGGATCCGCTCCTGTTTGCAGACGGCTGCTTTGTGCAGCTCATAATCCGCCGCCGAGTTTGCACAATGCTTCGTGATTTGATCGAAATGTAAGTGCATCGATTGTGTTGGCGGATACAAAGCTGTGTTTTGGGAAATGCTGTTACATTTGCAACCGAATTTTGGGGGTTTGGACATGTATTATGTCATTGTGTGGTGCGAACACAGCGGTTACACCTGCTGAATACATTAATGGTCTATGTTATTCCGAATATCTGTTGCAGGAACCGATTGTAAATTCATTGGCCTGTGTCTATCACGATTTCTAAAATAGCTCAGGCATTTATATGGATACCTATTACCGTTTCAGCAATGTAACTTCAATAATTACTCAAATAACTCGTACATGCCCCGAAAAAAGGCTCGTTGCTAATATCCGATAGCTTTACCCCAGGAGCTCTAATGCACAATAAAACGATTCGTTTCGAAATTCCAAAATCGCATGTATGAATAATTTGTTGTCGGTCAAAATAGTGAACACTGCGCGGTAGACCCGCTCACTCCTCTTGCTGGGAAGAATGCCTGGTAGGCATGACTCTATTATGTCTGGCTTGGTGTTAGGTAGGTACGCATAGAGTTAGAGTTCAATAAGCAAAAATATTTATTCAATTTAGACCACAAGTGGCACTTATGAACGTCAAAATTTAGTAAATAATAAAAAAAGAAAAGGTAGCCCCTATGTAGCTTTCCTGATGAGGACTTGAAGGTAGATCACCTTCTTCTTGAAGTTAAGTGGCGTTATTTACATGCAAGTCACAAAAATGCCTTAGGCGGTTATGGGTATTCGGGAACGGTATTCGTGTTACTTATCTTCGATTATAATGTTACCAAATTATTACTGAAATGTACACACAAAAAAAAATATAATGTGAGAACTGAACAATTTTTCTTCTTCTTACTTCATGGAATGACGTCATGCCTCTAGTGTCTAGACACCATCCACCCTAGTTAAAGTCTACTGGCACTAACTCAATTTTGCCCTCATCCTTTACCCACAATTTGGTCCAAATAATACAAAACGCGGTTTCCACACAAAATATTAACCGGTGTAATTTTACCCGGTGGCCCCACGGGGCTAGACGGGCCTGCCTCCAGACTTCTTACTTTAATAGAATCAGCATTAATGTGTTACAGATCGTAATAGTCGTATAAAGTTTTTATGGGGCAATTTCTACTTCTCAATTACTATTGACGTAAGACATTGATGACGAAAGACAGATAATAATTTTTAACCTTTCAGTGACATCAGGCCCTATCTATACGATAAAGTTTGTTTTTTTTTTTTGCTTGAACGCGGTAATCTCAGGAACTAAAGGTCCGATTTGAAAAACTCTTCTTATTGTGTTGGATAGCCCATTTATCGAGCAAGGCATAGACTATACATAAATAACATCACCCTACAGCTATTAGGGGCGGAGCAATAAAGAAAAATATTGCAAAAACGGGAAATGTTATTCAAACCATTTTCACGTGTACGAAGTCGCGGGAACAGTCCATTATATTTACGTGCACTGAAGTCCACTGTTAAAAAAGTTAGTTCATCTAATTTATAGGCACCAATCATTTCAATCATATTGCTCATGTTTTACAGTAGATGTCCTGAGGCTAAAATGGTGATGGTGAATCATTTCAATGCCATCTATCATGTGACAACGAGTACCAAGCGTGGTCTATGCCCAAAATTGTCTGTCGGTCAGTCCCAGTGGGCCATGTTGTCGTAATATTTATGGCACTTCCATATTGCCGGTGGCCGTGCGAGAATTATGAAAGCTCATTCATACGTTTGCTAATTAATGAATAGTTGCAGATAATTAAGGACCTTTAATTAATGAACTATTACGAAATCCAAAATAGGGAGTATGGGTTTAAATGAGTAAATGGTAGTGTGCTTAATTTGTATTTGCACTGCTTGGAAACCTATACTTAATACTCAATTCTTTATTGCATTTCACAGTGTAGATATAAGGTCTTAATGAGTTATACTATATACTCACGTTAAGACTCGTGTCTTTCTCTTTTAGATTTTATACTTTCTAAATGGAACGCGAAAGTTTAAAATCAAGTAAACTTTGTATAGGAAGCGATGTGAACGTGAAGTAGTCCAGTCAATGAATGCCTTAACGACGGTGTAGAGAGAAATCCGTGGAACACAATTTCTGACCTCGGGACTTTATTTAGACTAGTTAGGAGGAGAACATAGTAAAAGTCCCCGCCCTTAGCCCTTGAGCCGGCGGGGAGAGGGGGGTTTAAAGGTACCACTTTTCGGTTTTTCGCTTAATCCTCGGAAACTATGCATCCTAGTGACATGACTACTATGAACCAAAAAAAGCTTATTCAATTTGCTACAGGTGAGATATTCAAGTTTTTCTATATCTTGTATAGTTTTCGCGGCATCTGCTCTAGAAGGTCTGTAATATTGGAAATTTTATTTTTGTCCTACATGTTCCCATCAGGTGAAAATCGACTTAATCAACATTGAGCAAACATTCTATATATGCGGGAGCATGTTAAGCCTAGTTCCAGGGAGGGGACTGTACCGTGCGTATATTTAGACGAACCATTTGCAGCCACTTTTGACTCCTCATCGCTCAAAAACTACTGTGCGTTAAAACTTCAAATTTGGCTCATGTGTTGAGACTTACGAGATAAACATCAACTTCAAATTTCATAAATATACCTCAAACGGTTATTTAGGTATTGACGTTCAAAAATCGACATTTAGAGCACTAAAATCTATCTATTACCTGTGAAATGTTAAAATTTACTGGTTTTTTGTTTCTTCCTTTGTATTTACACATCTACCTATCTGCATGCCAAATTTGAACCTTCAAAGTCATCTGGAAGTGGTTAGAATTTGGTCTATAGGTCAGACATGTAGATTTTTGGACGTCAATACCTAAAGAACCGTTTGAGGTATATTAATGAAATTTGAAGCTGATGTTTATCTCGTAAGTCTCAATACATGAGCCAAATTTGAAGTGTTAACGCACAGTAGTTTTTGAGTGATGAGGAGTCAAAAGTGGCTGCAAGTGGTTCGTCTAAATATACGCACGGTGCAGTCCCCTCCCTGGAACTAGGCTTAACATGCTCCCGCATGTCTAGAATGTTTGCTCAATGTTGATTAAGTCGATTTTCTCCTGATGGGAACATGTAGGACAAAAATAAAATTTCCAATATTACAGACCTTCTAGAGCAGATGCCGCGAAAACTATACAAGATATAGAAAAACTTGAATATCTCACCTGTAGCAAATTGAATAAGCTTTTTTTGGTTCATAGTAGTCATGTCACTAGGATGCATAGTTTCCGAGGATTAAGCGAAAAACCGAAAAGTGGTACCTTTAAACCCCCCTCTCCCTGCCGGCTCAAGGGCTAAGGGCGGGGACTTTTGCTATGTTCACCTCCTAACTAGTCTAAATAAAGTCCCGAAGTCAGAAATTGTGTTCCATGGATTTCCATCTATAATGCTTTATTGACTGGACTAAAGACTGAAACACATGGACATTTATCACGTCTGCGTCATCGCTAAATAATTAGTTTCTCGAAGTAATTCTGAACTACAATTTACGCAAACGTTCGCCTTTAAGTAGGTCATTGCGTTTGATACCGCGACTAATTGAGACCTCCCCCTCCCCCTCCAGTCGCAAAATACTTGGATCCGTCAGCTCACCGCAGACTCCAGTGGGGCTTTAAGAGATTGTCCCTTAGGCTGGAATAAGCATGTGCCAAGCAGTTATCGATATAGAGAAATGCTATTCATATTGGAACACAATTGCGTAGCCGGCATGACATAATAATATGAATGGCGTGTTCGTAACGTTTTATACAACTCGATAAGCGCGGTATCACACCACTTACCACACAAACGCATGCTGCGGCAAAATTGCATAGGAAAGTAATAGCTTACTATCCTCTCGCTTTACTCTTGACAACTATTTATATTGTCATAAAGTTTCTGACGTTCGTTTTTCCATAGAGGCAATTTCGAACGTCCAAAGCCAACTTGCGATACAAATTCGGTAAAGACGAATGTCATAATAATTGTCATAATTAAAAATTTATAGATAACAGTTCAATCCTTGCCCCAAGCACGGCACTAGTGCGTCGCAACCGCAATAGGGTTACACAGGTTACGCTTGTTTTGATGAATTAACATCAAGTGGCACCCACGAGCTCCAAGATGTTCTGGCAAGTGTACACCCAGCCTACAAGGAATTTCAATTTAGGCCTTCCTGCTTTGGCATAAGAACATGGACATAATTACTGACTGTACTTACAAACATTTTCACTTAGGAGTTTGCAATGCTAAGGTGAGAATTGTTTTCGTAATGATGTCTCAACATCCCGAGAGCAAAGGCAGGGGTTTATGGAAAAGTTCTGAATTAAAAATAAAGCTTCAGAGCCCTAGGTTTAAGGTTGTTTTCGACAAAGACCTGTGGTTGCTCGAAAAGTTCGACTTGTGTTGTCACAGTTCACACCACAGAAGTTGAAACTGGTCGTAGTTGTTGTTATATTTTTGGGTAGATTATGTTTCTTCGTTTCGTTCGTTTTGATTTTTCT
Source organism: Ostrinia nubilalis (assembly GCF_963855985.1). Lineage (NCBI taxonomy): Eukaryota > Metazoa > Arthropoda > Insecta > Lepidoptera > Crambidae > Ostrinia > Ostrinia nubilalis. The sequence goes on from NC_087108.1 coordinate 13,588,749, forward strand.
CGCCATAACAATCTTGCCTAAGACGTGTAAAGTGATGTATCATAAAGCAAACTTGCTCAGAAGCCTAGGTTGCGTGTCTCGAACCAAAAACTTTTTATATTTTGTCCCGTCGCGTCGGCTGGCCAGTGTTTTGTACTGAACCATCAGTCTTTCTTCCCAAAACTCCCGGCAGGATTACCCCAACTTTGAGTAATTTCGTATGAATGACGTAAGCCATCGCGGGAGTGTCATAAATATCACTAAACAGGGCCCCGCGGGGCTCTCTCGCCGATATTTTGCGGCGACGATACATCGTACGGGTTTATGTTTGTTCTTAAATCGTGGTGACTTTGTTTGGAACTGATAGTATAAAATTGTAGTCTGTCTAGTACTAGAATTTTCGTCCCAAATAAGTTCGTGCCTTCGTTCATTTCAGCTGAATGACGTCCACTGCTGGACAAAGGCCTCCCGCAAGGAATTCCACAAAGATCGCTCCTACGCCGCCCGCATTCATGCACCTCCTGCGATCTTTACCAGATGACCCAAATAAGTAATTAATTTTAATTGAAAGTTTGCTCTCGATGTCGAGAGACTGGTTAAGGGTTTATTGGTGAGTAGCTGGTATGTGCGTAGGTTGTTTTTTGTTTGTTGTTGTTGTGCCCGACAGGGTTCATGGTGATCCAATTATCTATAATTATCTATACTAATCTATACTATCTATACTAATATTATAAATGCGAAAGTAACTCTGTCTGTCGGTCTGTCTGTCTGTCTATTTGTCTCGCTTACACGCCTAAACCACTGAACCGATTTTGATGAAATTTGGCATAGAGATAGTTTGAGTCCCGGGAAAGGACATAGGATAGTTTTTATCCCAGTTTTTGAAACAGGGACGCGCGCGATAAAGTTTTTCTGTGACAGACAAAATTCCACGCGGGCGAAGCCGCGGGCGGAAAGCTAGTATTTAACAAATGTCGCTTTAAGACCCGTGTCTTTCGTAAGATCTGATTATTTCGTAAAAATAGACAAAAATAGTCGGCGTTTAGTCGCGTTTGGCTTGTCTGGGTAAAAAAATATAATATCTACTAGCGTCGTGTTTCAGTGATTTTCGCAAAACAAGCAAAGCGAAATTTCCCGTCTTATGGCTCACAATTCACGGTCTTTTCACAAACTGCTAATCCTATTACACACGCATAATATTCCCGCGACAATAACAGCGCCTGTTCTGTTCAGTGTTTTGTAAGCCGTGCGATTTGTCAGCTTCTTACTTTAAGCTCTTTTACAAGATACGATTTCAGAAACGGAACACAATTACAATGAAGTTTCATTGTGTGTTTATTTTTAAATATATCTGTTATCTGTGAGGCTGGTGTCTTCTTAGTATTTTAAGTCTATCAATTTCTTTGGCCTTTTTACTCACGCACTTTACTTTTGTCACAAGAATTTCCTAATGTAAAATCGAATTTACATAAACCTACACAGAACTGTTTCGCAAGTTTGATTTTCTTTAATTGAATTCCCCAAAAGTTTAAGTTTGACCAAAAGAGTGGCACTTGTCGCTTTTGAACAAATCATTTACAAACTGGCTGAAAAGAAAAAGGAAAAAAACAAAAGAATCGCGCCGTTGAATCGCAAAATATAAAGTACCCGAGCATTCGCGAGTGAAAATTAATTCACAGCGCGTTCCAAAGTCGGTTTGTTCGCCAGACTGACAACACTCGGCTGGGCGGGTCGGCGACCTTTGGTGACGTCACCTAACCTTCAGTTAGGGGTAGGAAGCATATTTGGAAACAGGACACGACTATTGAATCTTGGTTTTTGATAAAAACGTGCCATAAATTCTTGATTCCCGTTCCGTTTGTATGAATTAGAAGTTCAAATATAACATTTCCTAGCAGTGAAAGAAAAATAACGTCATTTCATATAGTAAGTACTGACACATACATATAAAATAACAATCGAGCTCAACATTCACATAAAAATTTGATCAAATATACATCACAACCATAAAAATATTTTTTTTTTTTTTTTATGTGATAGGAGGCAAACGAGCAAACGGATCACCTGATGGTAAGTGATTACCGTCGCCCATAGACACCCGCAGACCCAGGGGCGTTACAGGTGCGTTGCCGGCCTTTAAGGTAAAGATACGCTCTCCTCTTGAAAGCTTGCAGGTCGTATCCGTCCGGAAACACCGCAGACGACAGTCCATTCCACAGTTTGGTTGTACGGGGCAGAAAGTTTCTAGAGAAACGTACTGTTGTGGACTGCCAACCATCTAAGTGATGGGGGTGGAAGTGCTGTCGGGTAGATATAAAGTTAAATAAGATTGAATTGCAGCACTTGCCATATGTTTGTCTCGAAGCGCTGGTAGGGCCCAAAAGATAAGGAGACATGTAAAGTGCCCCATAAGGGCTACCTTTTCTTTTTTTATTATTTTCTATTGACGTTCATAAGTGCCACTTGTGGTCTAAACTGAATAAATATTTTTTGATTTTGATTTTGATTTTGATTGAATTTGGCTTATCGTTGTAGTACTCAGAGCTTTAATTTATTTTTACGTAGTGTTTCAATACGAGCAAATGATTATTTAGGGCATTTCGTTTTCCTTTAAAAGCAATCTGAACAATTAATGTACAAAAATGAACATGAATTTTTCGTATCCGAGCCAGAACGTCAGTGGAGTAATTAACGCCAACAATTGGATCGTCGCTTCTGACCCGAAATGGCTGGTACCTTTTATTCACCTTTGTCCACAGTACACACCCTTTGTACGGGTGTCCGCTGGACATTCCTTGTTCTAATTTAATAGCTGGTATTGTCTCTTAATGGAGAGGACACGACATACCAAAGATAGCGGCCAGCTAATTTTAGGATAGCTTCACTCTAAAATGTGTAGCACAACGCACTTGTCAAAATAAAAGAATCAAAAAGTTATACATATTAACATTAACATTAGTATTTAAGGGGTACACAAAAGGATTTAGCTATCACTTCAACCCTAGGAAAGAGTAGACTACTCTATGTAATTAATTGTAATAGGTACTTTGTCTGTGCACTATTTTAAAAAACCTGTAAAACTGTGTAATTAAGTCAGTTTTTATCTAAGTTTTGAGTCAGTTGCATGAATTGTGGAAAGCGCTGTGTTTAAATGCAAGAAGAACTAAGTTTGAAGTGTTTTATTAACTTAACTTCAACAAGTTAAGTTCTTTAAGTCCGTTCATAATGTACTTATGTATACTTATTGTTGTTATATTACTATCTTTCCTGAACACTATATTCGGCCCTTTGTAAGGCGAGAGTGTACAGGGCAGATATGTACCATCGTAGACTGCATCTCACTTAACACCAGGTGCGATTGCGGTCAAATACCTGCCTTCATCATCATCATCATCTCAGCCATAGGACGTCCACTGCTGAACATAGGCCTCCCCCAATGCTTTCCATGTTACCCGGTTGGTAGCGGCCTGCGCCCAGCGTTTTCCTGCTACCTTTATGATGTCGTCGGTCCACCTTGTGGGTGGACGTCACACGCTGCGTTTTCCGGTACGCGGCCTACATTCCAGAACCTTGCTGCCCCATCGGCCGTCAGTTTTGCGTACTATGTGCCCTGCCCATTGCCACTTCAGCTTGCTAATCCGTCGGGCTATGTCAGCGACTTTAGTTCGTTTCATTTCTGATTCGATCTCGTAAAGAAACACCGAGCATAGACCTCTCCATAGCACGCTGTGAAACTTTGAGCTTCTGTATAAGGCCGATAGTGAGAGGCCAAATGCCTTGTTATGCATAAAAAATACAAATTTTGTTTTAAATTGTACCTGCTTCTTGTAAATTAGCTGTGTAGTTTGAGTACAATACATGACTAACAGTAATTAAAGTCACTCTGTAACAGAGTAACGGTTACTACGTCTTCGGGTTCGGTGACGCTGAACACGACAGCGTAATTAGCAATGAATGGAAATTATGTTTGCTCCGGTTAATACATTTTGTCTCAAATGATGTGCGTACAAATGAAGTTGGTAGGTAATTAGTTGAAATACAATCAAAACACAGTAACACGCAAATTATTTTATGACGAGGCTTGGTATGCGACTTTGCCCGCGTGGTTTTAAGTCTGTCACAGAAGGTATTTAGGATTGACCGCGTGTTCTCCTTTAAAAAATACCTGGGTCTCAATCTATCTCTGTATGAATTTTTATCAAAATTGGTTCAGTTTAAGCGTGAAAAGGTAAAAGACAGAAAATTATTACTAGAAATGCGGATTTATTTATACAATTTTTTACAGCATTTTCTGTTGAATCGTATAATTCAATTTCACAAGATGGCAGTCCTGAGCTTGATGTTCTGCAGTTCGTAACACTACGAGCAAGAGTGGTTGCACATCCTGATCCTGTCCCAAATTGAACAGGAAAAGTTTTGTTATTTGGCTGAACTTGCTCTCTAAGCAAGCGTTATCTTTCTAGCTACTGGATCCAACCGAAATACGAGTAAAAAGATATGTTACTGTCCACTCACATTCTTACATGTTTTAATTAGAAGATTGTTTCCTTTTTTTAAAAACGTATTTGCAATTCACTGAGAACTGGAGGCAGAAATATTCGTAACCTAGTTTGGCAGCCGTTGGACCATGAAACTCCATCCTTTCCCATGAGGAATTATTACAAAATATTTATTTCCATGCCGTAGAGCGAAAGCCATCGCGCCCTATTGAGAATGCGTGAAGGGCGCGCCGATCAATTCATAACAAATGGTGTGAGAGAAAATTATTATTCGTTTCTTAGCTCGTTTCGTCGTATCTAGATTTAGTAACAACAAACATATACGATAGTTCTTCTCAGCTTAAGTCTACATAAATAATTCTCAAGCTATCATAGGGCTTAATAATGTAAAGACGTAATTAAAGAGCTTTCATAAACAATTTTAAAGCCTAATGTAAAAAATTAACTTCAACAATTGTCACGCATAGACATTCAATTCATATGCAACTATGATGAAAAGCTGTTCACCAACAGCTCACGTAATTTTCATCATAGTATTAGATCACTACAGAATTCACTTACATCGTGTAACTCGAATAAACCGTGTTGTGAATAAGAACACACTAAAAGTAGACAAAATATTGTCCCAGTAACATATTGACTACACGTTGCTGGAAATTCACTATTCCACACTCAGTGAATTACGTAACACTGAAAACACAATTTTGCGGGCGTCCCGAACGTGATAATTTATAAGATAATTTTAACGCCCCAGGCTTTTGTTCGTTAGTTGAGAGGCAATGGTTTTTTGATGCAGTGGGCTCTCTACCCAATGCAAAAGGGACTCATGTTCTCGTGTTTTCAAATTCTTAACATTTTTGTATTTTGTGTGAATGTTCCTACACCTTCTTGGCTGGATTCCGTCCTGAAACTGCGATTATTTTAACAGAACTTTGCCCTAATTATCTTTCTGCAGAGACTTTGTTCTTATTGGAAATAATATTAGTCATTTTATCAAAATAGATCGTTTCATTGATTGATCTCCTTATCAAAAGTGAGGCTACTGCTTCATCGTCCATTAGTATGTTTGGCTGTTCACGTGAATAAACTTAAACTTGATATATTGGAGTAATATTGCGTGTGTTACGGCCTTATTAGCCGTTACGGGAACAAGGATTTGATGAGATTTCATACACACGCAATTAAGGCCTGTATAGGCGTTTAATTTGGGTAAACTTTACGTAACCATGTACTACGTACACCGCTTTGAACGGGACCATCCATAATATCATCATCATCGTCATCATTTCAGCCAAAGGACGTCCACGGCTGAACATAGGCCTCCCCCAATGCTTTCCATGTTGATCGATTGGTAGCGGCCTGCGTCCAGCGCTTCCCCGCTACCTTTACGATGTCGTCGGTCCACCTTGTAGGTGGACGTCCCACGCTGCATAATATATCCATTCCATATAAAACTTCTATCGACTAAGCACAAAAAACTCAAACCTTCATCAATATCCTAACTTTATCAGATTGAATACAATGACACCCAAACGCTCAAAATAGTTACCTTTATACACACCTTCGACAGTATTTCAAAATCATTTGGATACACCTAAAACAAGTAAGATAACTCACACTATCTGATAAATGTTTGTCAACTACCCATCGCGAACAAAGCGGCCGGCTATAGACTATTTGACAAGAAAAGAAAACCTTCGGTAGTGGAATTGCCTCAGAATATCGAAGCTCTTAATTTTATCCGTCCTCCAACAGAACTAGACCTTCAATTCCTTTCCTCCAACTTATAATCTAGCCTCAGCTAGTGCTGGTACTCTACGACGATCTCACGATCTATTTATCGATATAATTTAGAGAAATAGGACAAAAATACATTTAGTATAATACTACGTAAGTTAGGTAAAACCTTTGGGATCGTTATATTAATGTAGTGAAGTATCTAAAAGCTAGCAACTCCATTTTCTAGACAGGAAAGAGCTATACGTAGTAAAAATAACACTGATATGATCTAGAAAGGATATTCAATTATTATGAATTTTTACTACGAGTATTACTCGTATTATCCCACTACTTTCAGTATTCATTGTCTGTGCTGAAAATTGACAAGTTTCAGCACAGACTTACAGTAAAATGCCCCAAAACGCGCTACTTACTATGACTTTCTGCATCCTTATTACCTACATTTATGGATAGTATGTAAAAATAAAATATGCAATGTTTAATCATGAGTGTGACTCAAAAGTCACACGACTTGATTCATTGGTTGATTTACCGATCTGAGATGTTCCATCGGGAATCGATACTCGATTTTTCCACACCATCGGCCCACCCTGACTCACCCTTCGATCTCCGTAATGTGATTGTCTCAGGAATAATTCGACACGACCCCAGTTACTCGGGTGGGGGGTCGCTCGCAAATCGTATCACCTGGTGCTCATACAATTTCTTGATTACGTGTGAATAAGCGTTTTCATGGACTCGGAGCTCGAATTGGAAGAGTTTTTAGGTCAATTTTCAAGCTTGAAAGTGTATAAGTCGTATTTAGAGATAGGTACTATAGTCAGTTACTACCAGACTATCAAAATACCTCATAAACAACGAATTCTCTCGACCTGAAATTTAACACTGTGTTCAAATAGTGTTGAAAATGCTTTGTGAGGTGGCCATTTCTACTATTGGAATGAAAATGATTGTCCAATAAATTGCAAAGGTTATTCAAACTTGGATAGCGCTTTCAGCTTTCGATTTAATGTAGCCATGTTGGACACCCCTTTGAGTCCATAGAGAACCTTGATAAAGTTTGTACCCTGTTTTAAGCGTTTTGATCAGGCAAACGTCCACAGTTTTTTGAAAACTCAGGATAATTCAAACTTGTAATTTGGCACCAAAAGTATTTTTATGAAAATATGAATCGAACCAATAAAACATAAAGAGTACTCAGAATGCATGAGCATTTCCATGTAATATAAATGTTGAAATTGCTTTTGCACTTCGTTTGTGTTCGCGTTTCACCCGGGCATGTTGCTCGATATAACGTTAAACAAGTCGCCCGACAAATCTCACAGTGTAGCTTAAATCGAGTCTCAATACTTTCAGAGAGGGATAAAGCAGATCAGTTACAAATGCATGCGAACTCTCTAATGATCATTAAAACTAAAATAATAGACATCTTTACAAAATTGTTTCTCTATTTTGGAAAACGGACAACTAACAAGACAGAATTATTTCGGCTTAATGCTTGAAGCTTTAGTATTTGAAATAAAAAATACAAAAAAGAACTTTTAAAGACTGAATAATGCATTCAATAACTCCGGGAGCTGAGAAGCAGAATCGATTATTGTTTGAACTAGTTTTTATTCGATTTAATCGTTCTGTCAGCCGCACTCGATTATTATTCTGTTCTGATAACTCGGGAAATAACAAGTTTGGATCGGAAAATGGTCGCCGAGATATTGGTAAATCTGGACCCGGGTTAAGTTTTTGTATTAAAAGTAGAAAAAAGCAATTCCACTGAAATGAATATAAAATGATTATTTTTAAAGTTATTCGGAGAGAATTAACATCTCAAAAGGCGAACCAATTTCTAAAGTAGGTATCTACAGGTGTACTTGTATTCATCAAAAGTTATCAAAACGGAATAATTTACCTATCAAATAAAATGAGAAGTATGTGAACCCACTTGCCTGACGTTCGCTTTTTTTTTCAATACTAAAATAATTTATTCTTATTTGGAATAATATTATGCAAAGGCATTATATTATTCCAAATAAGAATAAATTCATCATAATATTATGTCATACAGCCAGAAAGACATTGAATGCACGTTCGTTCTAAATTCAAACTTGTGGACTCTCAAACTTCTAAATTCAAACTCAATTCAAGTCTTCGTATTCTGCTGACATTAAAATGAAGACAGAAGTGTTCTAGTTCTAATTTCAAAATTTACCGACATTCGATTTGACAAAATAGGTCGCATTTTTTAATGAAGCAAAAACAAATTAGTTGACACGCGTCTTTGCTTGCATGCACCCGTCATGTTAATTGTCACTTTCTGTGTATAAAATTGTCTTTTATGTCATTGGATTGTGTACATTTTAGTGTATTTTAAAACTGTGAGGTTAGATCCATATTAAACAGTTGTTCGTGGGCGTGTGTGCGATTGTTTCTGTACCAATTGAAGTAAAGGAAAGTGTGACGTACATACAAACATTTGGCATAATCTACTCAAGATTTATCTCACGTTCCCGAAGATTAATTTACGGAGACACCGAGACGCCTGACCCGATAACGTTTTACGACGCTGTTTCTCTGACGAACTCCGAGTGTCGGACCGAGCCCCATTGATGACGAACTTCCTACACATGTATTGAATTACAATGAAGGCGTGTTTGGTAAATAACTCTTAATTAAGGACACTGATTGATATTTAGTGGCGATGATCGGACCGATAGCGATTTAATTCAATAGGCTTTGGGCAAGATGTCGATGTTTGCGACTTTAGCCAACAAGGGGTGAATTAAGTAAGACAACAGTTAAGATTAACAAGATCTTATTTCACGGAGTTTTAGTCACAAATATTACTCATCATAGGCAGATTGTTAAAATTAATTTAATAATTAGAAATCGTAGGGATGTTTTCCTTAGAAAGCCTTCGTCTTTTAATTTTAGCTACTGCCGTAAAGATTCACAATTTCTACAGTTCTACTAAACAGTCCAAACATTAAAAGCATAAGCTTTATGACATTTTTTATCTTTTCAGATGGAGCCTGCTGCTGCCTGATACGGAACTGCAATCTTCTCTACGTCATCGGTGGTTGGAGGGTGATGGCAGCGACCAGTAAATCAGGTAGGGCTTGAACAATATTAATTTCATACTAACCCTCGAAATCTATGTAAATATGATGCGTCTTTATATTGAAGTTCAAAAAAGTGCAACCGAAGGAGAGCATTTACTCGTAAGGCAATAAAATTAATTATGCGTTTTTTTGGCTTTAGAAGCTGTAATTTTCACAACACTAAGTGGCAATTTCACTTTCCTCTTAATGAAACGAGTGAATCGTAATAAAGTTCCAATCGAGATGGATGGGGCAGTCGTAAGCGAGCGTTAGTGCCGTGATACGACTTATATGTCCTTTACGACCGTAACCGTGAAAGCCTTTGCGGCGCGTGATCACTGTTATGGAGCTTGATGAGCTTTCACAGAACACCTACGCCATTTACGATTAAAAAGTCTTCGATTGTAATAATAAGTTATTGTACAAACAGGAACGTGTTTCACGGGCCACGGCAATACATTCGCGTACATAGAAACAAAACGCTCTATAGTGACAAAAAATTCATGATATTATTATTAAACACAGTTTCCCATCACCCACGCGTCCCTACCTGGAATTGTTTTCGAGAAATCAAGCGTTGCTTCTTCAAAAGTTTTTGGCCCACCTTATATTATTTTGTGATTACAGAGTGATTTTGCACTTGTAATTATTTTCTTGCGCCTTTAAAATAATGTGAGAGCTCAGTAAAAATTGCTTATCTTGTTATATTACTATTAATGTTATTCAAACAAGATGATGCTTCCTACTTAGGTGGTGACCATAGGTAAGATACGTTATACTTTTTAGTAGTATTTTTTTCTATTATTTATGAGTACCTATTGCTGACTTTGTAAAGTTACTTACTTACATTCACATAATTATTAGTATTTTTGGCTGAACTCAGAAAGAAAATTTAAATCACTTTTAAGTGTAGCACAACCTCATTAAGATGAATCATGCTGTATCTTATTAAACATTAGAGCCCGTTTTACGGCCGTAGGCGAGGGCACGTCCACAGAGCGTGATAACGCTTAGGAGCGTTTAAATTAACTCCAAGTAAATACTGTTTGCAATTTCATAAATTTAAAAATTTATTTTAAAATAAAGGCGGGAATGTGTGTTGTTCCGAGCGCAGGGTTCGCGACTTAGATAGTACTAATATTAATAAGAAAACGATTCAGTAGGTTTGTTGTTATGTTTTTGACAAGAATAAATCTGTATTAACATCATATGTAGCGTAAAACTGTTAAAGTGTGAAGGGGCGAAATAGGGCATACCTAATAGTTTGTAAGGGGTCACATAATTTGTTATTGCAGGAATATGAAGATCCAAATGTTTTGAACCAGTTTTTTTTACGAATGCGTTTTTGATCGTATGACGCTTATGGTATAGGCGTTCTTTGACAGTCTGAAATTACATCCGAGCGAAGACGCGGGCAGTAGTTAGTTTAAATGTGAATCGAGGTCAAGAAACTCTCGACAATACAGCATACCTACATCAAAAAGATTGTCGGTCTTCGTCTTTATTTCGATTGTTGAGGTGATTTTTTTGCTGTTTGCTTAGAAATATCCACTTATAAAACATGTTGATTTTCTTTTTTTCTGCGTCGATTTC